>NC_053434.1:79528931-79700728 GCF_007990345.1 Gossypium hirsutum | reverse complement strand
GTCGTATCTGTAGGTGGCTCATGCCACAAATATCGTGTATCTGGCTGACGTCGACTGATCCACTATAGTATTGGTTGACTTGGGTCACAGCCCACAACTCGCCTGCAAAGTCCCCACGCTGCAAATTTGTAGCGTGTAGCAGATGGGTGGGTCGAGTAGTCTCTCCACATGGTGTAAGGTTGGCACGGGGGTGTATACGGATGGATATGGGTTGGGTTTTCTGCATACAAGATAAATCTGTTCTATTTCTGTTATGGCCTATGGGCTTAATTTTGATTTGTATAGGGCTAAGGCCCACTTAATCGTTTCTGTGGTTTGAACTGATCAGGACTATGGTGGGTTATTTATGCACTGAGTTTTCCAAACTCACCCTTAATTTATCCGTGTAGGCAACCCCCAACCATAGTGGACTGGAGGTGAGAGGGATTCAGAGTGGCCACATGTTTTGCAAGCTCAATTTCTTCTTATGACTGGATTAGTTTCATTTACTTTAATTGCTTTGGGTTTTAAGTTGTAATAAGGCCGCTTTAACTATTTTTAATTGCTTTACTATGATTATTAGCTTAGGCATGATATGGATTTAAATGTTGAAATCGAATAGCTCTAGGGCACATTTTTAAAAGAGATTACCTGATTTCAAAATATCGTGAAACAAGACAAAGCTTCCGAAATGAAGACGTTTTCAAAATTTAATAAGTGTTTTCAAAGGCTTAAAATTAAATGGTTTTCCTGAACAATCATTCAGTTAAATGTGCAATGGTTGTGTGCATGTCTAGGAGTGGATCTGTGGAGAGCTTGGTACTTAAGCAGTCTAATAGACTCATCTCCTCTTTTTTTCCTGCATCCTACCTGGTGCACAACTTCCATTCACTTTATCTATAAGAAAAATACCTTAAATCACTAATAAGATTTAGATAAGGCATGACCTATATAGTAAAGCTTCAATGTGACACATCGGATTCAGCCTTAACGTTTGGGCCGGGTTTGGTTGTTACATTTAGTGCTATCAGAGCCAAGTTGCAACAACTCGCTGTGGAATGGGATCAAAAAAAAAGTTTTAAATTTCTTCCTATAAATAAATGATTTCAAGGGTAGCATATCCAGTTTTCTAAAATTTGATTCTGAGTAAGTGGCGTACCGAATCTCCGGCCCAAGTCTATAAGTATCATTTTGAATTCTTCTGAATATTTCTGAATAATCAGCTATATGCCTGTACTGAAACCTTATTATGAGACTCTAGTTAGGGTGATGATGGAACTGTAGAAATTTTGGATAATTAGACTAAAGACTGTAGCTAGGCTACGATTTCGTGAAAACCAAAACTCTGAATTACTGTCTATTCATAAAACACTGTAATAAACACTGAAATATTTAATTGATACATATAATTCATAATAAGTAATACGGTATGAGTATGAGAGCAGCTCATGGAAGGGGCCGTGGATGTGGCCGAGGTAGTACACGAGCTGGATCATAATCTTCAAAACATATGCCAGTGGCAGATGCACCGGTACCACCGCAACAGAATTGGAGTGTCATGATCGAGGTGCCGATGATGACGCTCTATTTAGGCAATGCTTCGTGTTCTGGAAAGGTTACCGGGGCAAGTACGGGTAACGAAATTTGAGGATCATTTCTGAGTGACTCCGGCTAACAGGGCAGAGATCTTTAGGGGCGTATCTGGTGTAGCCCCGAATGTGGTTGAGTATTGGTTAGAGGCTATAGAATGAATTATGGATGACTTAGACTGTTCCGTAGAGCAGAGCTGAAGGAGCCATATCATTGCTACGGATAAGGCTTATCAGTGGTGGCTCACTATAAGAGATGGGACCCCTGCTGACAGGGTGACTTGGGAGCTGCTTAAGACGGTCTTCAAGGGAAAGTATGTTGGGGAAAGTTATGTGGACACCCGCAGGAAAGAATTTCTAAATCTGGTTCAAGGGGGTAAGACTGTAGCTGAGTACGAGGCTGAGTTTCTGAGGTTGAGCTGGTATGCCGTTGGGATAGTTTCTATGGAGTATGAACGTAGTGTGCGCTTCGAGGATGGTCTTAGAGATGAACTTAGGGTGCTAATTGCTCCGCAGAGGGAGCGAGACTTTCCTGCTTTGGTGGAGAAAACTAGGATAGCTGAGAGGTAAAGCATACTGAAAGACAGAATCGTGAAAAGGATCGAAACCGATTTCAAAGGGATTCGGTACCCTCGGGTGGTGCAAATAAGAGTTCTAAAAGGGCAAGAGTAGAAGAACCAGTTCGAGCAGTTCTGATGAATGTTGTTAGAACACAAGTTTTTGGGGACTATGGTAAGGTACATCTGCGCGAGTATAGGAAACGTTCTGGTGCTTGTTTCTAGTGCGGATATATAGAGCATAAAGTAAAGGATTGTCCGCAGAAAATAGATCAGGTTCAAGTTACAGAATGGAGGGTTGCTTAACTGGTGAGAGGTGGACCACAACCACCGAGAGGACGTGACAAGGTAGGGCGGTAATGGAAATGGTCGAGTCGAGGAGTACCCGGCAGAGGGGTCGAAAATGCTGAGGCTCGACAGCCAGCATTGGTGTATGCAGCTCGTGATCGAGAGGAGGGTGATGCACTCGATGCATAACTGGTACGTTCTTGATTACTAGCATGCCGTACACTGCTTTGATAGATATTGGATCTACTCATTCGTATGTTGCATGTTCCATATCTGGGTCATTGTTTGTGCATTCTGAGGAGACTGTAAGTGGGGTATCTGTACTAAGTCCTTTAGGCCACTCGGTTAAGGTAGACAAACTGTATAGAGACGTGCCTTTAGAAACTCAAGGAAAGATTTTCTCTAGAGACTTGATGGAGTTACCGTTCAAAGAATTCGACCTCATTCTGGGGATGGATTGGCTTGTTAAGCATAGGACAACTCTGGACTGTACAGCTAAGTGTATGGTGTTAAAGACCGCTGAGGGTAAGGTGGTTATGATGATAGGTGAGCGAAGGGATTATTTGTCCAATGTGGTGTCGGCAGTGAGAGCCAAGAAGTGGATTCGTAAGGGTTGTGAGGCTTATCTGGCATTTGTGAGTCAGTCGGAGACTGAGGGTCTGACGATGGATAAAGTTAGAACCGTTAAGGAGTTCCAAGATGTTTTTCCAGAAGAGCTCCCAGAATTGCCTCCGAACCGAGAAGTCGAGTTTGGAATTGACTTGTTTCCTGGAACGGCATCAGTGTCCATCACACCATACAGGATGGCACCGAAGGAGTTAGTGGAGCTGAAAGCACAGATTCAAGAGTTGTTGGATAGAGGCTTCATTAGGTCGAGTGTGTCCCTGTGGGGAGTACCGGTGTTGTTTGTGAAAAAGAATGATGGGACGATGCGGATGTGCATTGATTATCGGTAGTTGAACAAACTGACGATTAAGAATAAGTACCCTCTACCATGAATCGACGACTTGTTTGACCAACTTAGAGGAGCTTCGGTATTTTCCAAGATTGATCTTCAATCTGGATATCATCAATTAAGGGTCAAGGAGGTGGATATTCATAAGACGACATTCAGGACTCGATATGGTCATTACGAGTTTTTGGTTATGCTATTTGGGTTGACGAACGCTCCTGCAGCATTTATGGATCTGATGAATCGGGTATTCCAACCATTCTTGGATCGATTCGTGGTCATTTTTATTGACGATATTCTGGTGTATTCTGAAACTGAAGAGAAACATGATGAACATCTCCGCATTGTGTTGCAAGTATTGAGGGAGAGGGAACTTTATGCGAAATTCAGTGAGTGTGAATTCTGGTTGAGGGAGGTAACCTTCCTAGGTCATGTTGTCTCTGCTGAGGGGATCAAGGTGGACCCTCGAAAGATTGAAGCGATTCTGGAGTGGAAGCCACCTAGGTTGGTGTAAAAAATTTAGAGTTTCCTGGGTTTGGCAGGGTATTTCAGAACGCTTGTGGAAGGCTTTTCTGTGTTAGCAGCACCTTTGACAGAGCTTATAAGGAAAGGAGCACCGTTTGTTTGGACCGAGAAGCAACAGGAAGCTTTTGATAAGTTGAAGGAAGTTCTGACCGAGGCACCTGTATTAATTCAGTCGGAGTCTGGGAATGATTTTACCGTGTATAGTGACGCATCACATGTGGGTTTGGGCTATGTGTTGATGCAAGAGGGTAAGGTGGTTGCTTATGCATCGCGATAGCTTAAGCCTCATGAAGTGAACTATCCTACTCACGACCTTGAATTGGTAGCAGTAATCTTTGCACTTAAGATTTGGAGACACTACCTGTACGGAGAAAGGTGTGTCATATACACGGATCATAAGAGTCTCAAGTACTTACTGACTCAGAAGGAGTTGAACCTTAGGCAACGAAGATTGATAGAGTTGCTTAAGGATTATGACTGTTTGATTTGAGTATCACCTACGCAAGGCTAATGTGGTAGCCGATGCCCTAAGCCGTAGAGTTGTATTTGATTTGAGAATAATGTTTGCTCGTTTGAGTCTGCATGATGAAGGTAGTCTGTTGGCTAAGTTGCAAGTAAGGCCAGCCTGGGTGGATCAGATTAAGGAAAAGTAGTTAAAGGATGAGTCTTTAGTTTCTCGATTCCAACAAGTTGAGAAAGGGGAAACTTCTAAGTTTGGGTTGAATAGTGAAGGAGTTCTGTGTTTCCGAGGGAGAGTTTGCGTTTTGAAGGACTCTGACTTAAGGCAGTCAATACTGAAAGAAGCTCATGGAGGACTTTGTGCTATGCATCCTGGAGGGAATAAGTTGTATCATGACTTGCGAGAATTGTATTGGTGGCTTGGGCTTAAGTGAGAAGTAACGGAGTTTGTGGGGAAATGCCTGACATGCCAGTAGGTGAAAGCTGAACATCAACTACCTTCCGGACTTTGCAGCTAGTAAAGATACCACTTTGGAAATGGGAGAGGGTAACCATGGACTTTGTGAGTGGGCTACCCTTGACACTGACGAAGAAGGACTCGGTTTGGGTGATTGTGGATAGGTTGACCAAGTCTGCTCATTTCATACCTGTCCGCACTGACTATTCACTTCAGAAGTTAGCCAAATTGTACGTGACGGAGATTGTGTGACTTCATGGAGTGCCGGTGTCGATTATTTCTGATCGAGATCCTAGGTTCACATCTCGGTTCTGGAAAAAGTTGTATGAGGCGCTGGGAACATGATTGAACTTTAGCACGGCTTTTCATCCTCAGACAGATGGTCAGTCGGAAAGGGTTATTCAGATTTTGGAAAACATGTTGAGGGGATGCATTATCGACTTCTGAGGTAGTTGGGAGGATTACTTGTCGTTGGCAGAGTTTGCGTATAACAATAGTTATCAGGCGAGTATCTGAATGGCACCATATGAAGCACTGTATAGACGTAGGTGTCGTACACTTAATTGTTGGACCGAACTAGGGGAACGATAGGTTCTTGGACCTGAGTTGGTAGCGAATACTGAGGATAAGGTCAGAATAATCAGAGATCGGTTAAAGAAAGCATCTGATAGGAAAAAGTTGTATGCAGATTTGAAGCGTAAGGAGATTGAGTATTTAGTGGGTGAGATGGTCTTCTTGAAGGTTTCACCTTGGAAGAAGATATTAAGGTTTGGTAAGAAGGGCAAGTTGATCCTGCAGTTCATTGGGCCTTATCGGGTTCTTAAGCGAGTATATCCTGTGGCTTACCAATTGGAATTACCTCCGGAGTTAAACAGGATTCACGATGTTTTCCACGTCTCAATGTTAAGGCGATATCATTCTGACCCTACTTATGTCGTGCCAGTTGCAGAGGTTGACGTGCGGCCTGATTTGACTTTCGAGGAAGAGCCTGTGCAGATACTGGGTCTTGATGTTAAGGTTCTAAGAAGGAAGTCAGTTCCTTGTTAAAAGTGCTTTGGAGTAATTATGGCAGAGAGGAAGCTACTTGGGAGCCAGAAGAGGCGATGCGATAAGAATTTTAGAAATACTATGTTTCGACTGTCTATGTGGGTCTGAGTATGTTGGTGGGCCTTTAAAAGGCCCAAGAGTAAATTTAATTCGAGTCAATTCCTGAATGTTAATTTTGGAGAGAGAGGGTTCTGGCGATATGGGCTTTTAAAATTGAGGTGGTAAAATAGGTCACAAAAAGATTTATGGTAAAGTGGCATGTGGCGCCACCTAGGTGTTTGGGGAGTGACGTGTGGATCATTAGGGGGAGCCAGAGTTCAAGTCACAAGGTAAGCGTGTCGTTACTTTTGTTTTTGTGTGCATATGACGGGCATGTGATAGAGCTTAGGTGGAAATTCGGCTAGGGCTTTAGGAAGGTTGGGCCGTGGGTCTGAATGGCCATTAGAGCAAGCTTTATTTTCTTTTTGTTTTGCCGAATTAGGGTTAGCCACCTAGAGCCTTCACTTTTATTCTATTCTCTTCTCAGTGTCGTAAAAAGTAGAAAAACACAAAGTTAGATCTCCTGAGTGCCAAATTCTTCCTTCTCTTCTCCTCTCTTCTTCTATTTTCTTTTTCTCCTTCTTTTCTTCTCTGGCCAAAACATTCCTACCGTTCTACTCATCTCCTCTTTCATTCCCATTATTTTATAAACCTCTATAGCCGATTACCATAAAAGCCGAAATTGTAACACCCCAAACCCGGCCTAGATGTTATGGCCAAACCGACGTGCCAGATCGAAGTGTTCAAAACATTTCAGGTTGTTGTTCTAGAAAAACTTACTTAGTGTTTTAAAAGATAATTTCAATGCAGGTTAAAGTGAATGGAAGCTGTGCACCAGGTAGGAAACCGAAAAAGAGGAGGTTAGTCCATCGAACTGCTTAAATACCAAGCTCCCTTTGGATCCAATCCTAAACATGCACACTGCCATTGCCACACCTTAACGTCATGCATATTTCCAGGAAACCAATTTGATTAAGTCATTTTTAGGAAAAGTGATTAATTTTGGAAAATATTTTCATTGCGGAAGCTTTACTTGTTGTCGTGTTATTTTGAAATCAATTACTATTTTTGAAAACGCGCCCTAGAAGCTATTCAATTTCAATAGTTAAATATAAGTAATACCTATCTTAATAAAACATATTAAAACCATAAAAATAATTAAGCGGCCTTACTACAATTTAAGAACCCAAAACCTTAAACATAAATAAAAAGGATGTCCAGTTCACCAGAAGAAAATCAACTTGCAGAACGTATGGCCACTCAGAATCCCTCACAGCTCCAAGCCCACTATGGTTGGGGATTACCTGCGTGGATGAAAATAAAGGGGTAAGTTTGGGGAAACTCAGTGTGTAAATTAACCCAACCATAGCTTATATCGGTTCAAACCACAGAGAACAGAATAAGTTGGCCTTAGCCCAGAACAGAAGTCAGAATAGAGCCCATAGGCCCATAACAGAACATAATAGATATCACATGTTTATGCAAAACCCAACCCATATCCAACCACATGCACCCCCATACCCACCTTTCACCATGTAGGGAGACTACTCGACCAACCCAACCGCTACACGCCACAGAAATATGCAACATGGCTGCCAGAACAGATAATGTGACAGAGCCACCAGAACAGATAATTGTGGCAGAGCCACCAGAATAGATATATGTGGCAGAGCCACCAGATCAAATAATTGTGGCATAGCCACCAGGACGCTTCCTCCATAATATAACCCATGTCCCCATGCAGCAGATATACAATCATGGCATACATCATACAGAATTAAATCATCATGCTTTTCAGTAAAAAGTAACCTTAGGGGTATAATGGTAATTTTGCACCTAGGGGTATATCAGTAATTTCCATACATAGGGGTATTCAAGTAATTTCACTATTCTTAAGGTTTCCATGCATAACATAGCCCTTTACGTACAACCAGAAACACTTACCGCATTTTCTTACCGAATTGGGCCTGTTGGCCCACTATCCCGATGTTGGCCCATTAAGCCCAAAAACATCGAAATGCATAGAGTCGTGCACTCTGCAGTCTTATCACTTTAATCTACCAGATACATCAAACTATTAATCTCACGAGCATTCGCACACTCGCATGTTCTCAAAATACCGGCTTTTTGGCATTTCGGCTTTTCAGCTTTTGCCGATCTAGTCTGTAAGAGGGTGTTAGTTACACACCTATTTGCGACGATATGCTGACGAGATCCACACACGAACTGCCTACAATTGGATTACTAACATGTTAATCTAACTATCAAAAACGACTATGTATTAACCTCTTACCATATTCGGCCAATTATGCCTAAAACCCTATTGCCCTTACCTTCTTGTCGAAATATGGATTAGATCCAAGGATCCAACCAAGTAGTCTTTAAGTCCTTCACTGCACGCTCCCTTGTTCACACTAATGCTTACACATTCAAAAAAAGAAAGAGGCATAATGCCCTTAGTCCAAACGTTAGCCCCTTAAGGGTTTCAGCTTTTTCTTAAAACATGTATGATTAACGCAAATTATTTCAACAACTTACCTATCATTTTTCGGCTTAAGACAGTGCGCCTATCCACGATCCTAACCCCGATCTATCGTACTCATGAGAAGAAATAGATTCCAATAACCCAAGTTTCGGCTTCCTCCACCACAGGTTCATAGATTTCGGCTTTTATAAGTAAGTAAGAGAAGAGAAGTTCGGCTACCACAAGATTCGGCTCTTGGAGAATATGGGAGATGGTAACAATAATGGATGCGACAGAGAAGGAAGGGTATGAGTTCGATTATGAGGAAAAGAGAAGATAGAAGAAGGAAAAGGATAAGAAAAGAGGTAGTATTCGACTATAGAGAAAACAGCACAGTGAGGGGTTTCTAGGTTCAGCTAAAAGAAAAAGAGAAGATGAGCAGAGAATTCAGTTTTCTGGTTGTGAAGTCGGTACAGGTGAAGTCGTTGATTTTTAGCAAAAATAAAAGGGAAGAGAAGAGAAACCTAATTTTCGGCAGAACAAACTAAATAACCTAGTCCCGAAATACAAAAGAATTCGGCAGCCCTAGACCAAATGCCGAAATTCGAAACATAAGGTGCCCTAGCCGAATGTGCACTTGCAGAGTCCCCTATACGGCCACTCCTACTTCATACTCAGATTCCTTGATTTTCTCCCCTTATCAGCTCCTAAATCTTCTCCCTTATCCCCCCTTACTCAATCACCTGAGCAACTCAAACTCCTCCTGACAGTCTTTTACTTGAGTTCCATTGCTTACCCTTTCTAAACATAAAAAAGAATTCCCTTAATATGCTGTCATTGTGACTTGAACCTCAGCTCTCTCTAGCATCAACACGCCACTTTAATAGCCTTCCCAGTGGCGTCACATGCCACTTTGCCACCTGCTTCTTTGTGTTTTATTACCCAATTAATACTTAAAAGCCTAATTAACCAGAACCCCTTTTTCCTATGGAACTAAAATTAACTAAAGTTACCGAGTTTTAACTTAAACTTGGGTCTTCTAGAGGCCCACTAACTTAATTAAACCTACGCCAATAAAACACAGAAATTTTAAATTTGCCAACATACACAGAATTCCCGAAAATTGGGGCGTTACAGAAATCCTGAAAGTTGTTTTTTGTGCTAATTTCTTCTAGTCAAAATACTCTTATTTTCTTCATCTCTTTTGGCCAATTTTCACATCCTCTAAACCTCAACCCCTGTCGGCAGTACCACTGCAAAAACCACCATACCAAATCATCTTCCTCTTCACAGTTCCAAAAGCCGAAAACACCACAGTTTTTTGGGACGTATAGCCAAATCTTTAGACCTCTAAGATTCAATTTCTGCTAGTGTTTAAGGGCTGGATCTGCATCAGATCTGAGTAGAAATGTAACACCCCATGCCCGAGACCGTTGCCGGAGTCGAACACGAGGTGCTGACCAACTTAGTTCATTTACTTGCACAGTTCATTTTAAAAATTTCCAGACAGCTGGCTAACTGTGTCGCTGTCACCTTAAAAATCATATCTTGAGTTCCAGAACTCGAAAATCAGTTTTGTGATTTTTTCCTGAAACTAGACTCATATATGCATCTACAATTTTTTTTCTATAATTTTTGGTCAGGCCAATTAGTACAGTTTATTAGTTAAAGCCTCCCATGTTACAGGGATCAACTACACTGACCTTTGCACATAACGACTTGGATATCTCCCTGTACAGGGATTCAATGGTGATTCCGTTTGTTTCTATAGAAACTAGACTCAAATAGGAATCTATACATATATGGAATGACTCCTAATTATCTCTGGTTAATTTATAATGAATTTCCAAATTCGGAACAGGGAATCCAGAAACCGTTCTGGCCCTGTTTCACGAAAACCTAAATATCTCTTAACATACAACTCATATCACCGTTTCGTTTCTTCCATATGAAAGTAGATTCATCAAGGTTCATTTACATAATTTATTCACTATTTAATTCCATTCCTACTATTTTTAGTGATTTTTCACATCCACATCGCTGCTGCTGTCAGCATCTGCCTTTAAGGTAGACTTTACCTATTTCATAGTTTCCATGATTCAATTAGCCCTTTTTTTTTTTTGCCTACATAGCACAAAGTATAATGATGATTAACCATTCCAATGGCTAATCATTTCCAAACATTTCCATACCTCTTAGTGATCAACATACAAAACGATTATAGTACTATGCTAAAAACGTATATAAGCCATTTTCACATGGCTATCCAAATTTACACAAAATCTATGGGTACATGACCAACAACAAGAAGGGTAGTCCTATACATGCCATTTCAAAGTTCAACCAAAATTGCACCAAAAGGGGGCTTTGATAGTGTGGGAGACTTCGACTTCCAAAAATCCCGAGTCCGATAGCTGACGAGCCAAAATCTATAAAACAGAGAAACAAAGAAACGGAGTAAGCAATTTATGCTTAGAAAGTTTTGAGCAAGGGATTCCAGCACAACAAAAGTATAGCATTCATATAGCTAAACGGATAATTTCATATGCACAAATTCTCAATATCATACTTACTTCACATTACCAACCCTTATGTTCATACACAAAAGATCAACTTAGCCAAAGGCCGGTAGCTCATTTATCGACTGAGCGAATACAGATTTGTAAGGGATCAACTAATTCAAAGCACACACGAAACATACCTCATCGCTGGGATTTTACGAGCGTATTAATTTAAATTTTTACAGCAAGATCGCTCGTTCCCAAATCAAGCATCTTCAGGGTTTAGCCGGATATAACCACTCGCACAAGGCCTTCGGGTCTTAACCCGGATATGGTCACTAGCATAAATGCCTTCGGGACTTAGCCCGGATATAGTCGCTAGCACAAATGCCTTCGGATCTTAGTCCAGATGTAGTCGCTTAGCACAAAAGCCTTCGGGACTTAGCCCGGATATAGTCCCTTAGCACAAAAGCCTTCGGGACTTAGCCCGGATATCATTCGAGTAACCATGGACATATATCAATAAATCATGACACATTCATATTTCATTTTCATTACCAAAGCTCAAACACAAGACACTTATCACATTTACAATTTCGGCTCAATAGCCACATACAAGAGCATGATTTTGATTTACTTAAGACATAGTCTAATCGAATCATAATTTAAGTCCCATTACTCGAAAACTTACCTCGGATGTTGTCGAACGATTCTGATGGCTATTCGACCACTTTTTCCTTCCCTTTATCGGATTTAGTTCCCCTTTGCTCTTGAGCTTAATTTAACAAATAAATTGATTTAATCATTTGAGCATCGAAAAGAGGAACTCAAGGCACTTGGCCCACATATATCCATTAGACATTAAAGTCACATATGTACGGAATCATGAATCAAACTCAACACATTAGTTAATACTCTCCTTAGCCGAATTTTCTAAGTCAAGATAAAGCCTTCAATATGCTTACCTATGGCCGAACAACACATCAACCTATGTACTCATTCATGTGGCCGATTATGCATGTCTATGTTGAGGCCAATTATATACTCAATACCACACACAAATGGCATACCTTTTACTAACTAATGCATTACATATTATAACTCAATACGCATCCATCATGTACTCCATAACCGAAACACCATCATATGTAAATATATACCTTGAGATATTGTATATGTCATACCAATACGTCATGTGCAAACATATATATATATATGTGCAAGAGCCGAATCTCAAAGTTGATTATAACTAAACATGAACATAAATCCAAAACACAAATCTTACCTAGCATGCAATAAGCATAAATCATACTTATGGATATACCATGGCCGAATACATCACAACACCATACCATTTCAATTTTGGTCATGGTTAAACAAAGAACTTAATGCCTCACTCAAAAATGCTAAAAAGAAAATCCAAGAGTCATCAATCCACCATCACATGTATCATTAACAAGCTTCATATTTAGCATGCAATGGCATTAACACAAAATCCACCTAGGCCGAATATCATCCCCATGACATAGCAAAGATTTGAACCATGGGCTAATTAGAACTCAAGCTAGCAACTAAAAACATGCATGAATCTCATGGCACAACCTCAAACATACCTTAATCTAGATACAAGTATGGCCAAACCTCCTTCTAATCCTCTTCCAAACCAAACATGAAGCAAGAACTCCTTCCTTCTTCGTTAGAATTTTCGGCCAAAAGAAATGAAAAAGGATGAACAAATTTTTTTTTCTTTTCTCCAACTCACGGCAATGGGGGGGAACACTCACACACATTCCTTTTTTTTGTTTTCTTCCTTCCATTTCTTATTAGTTTATTGCCCATGCTTCTTATTTTATTTTTCCATTAACACAACATGTTTCATGACATGTTTTGCCCATCATCCCTTGTCATGGCCGGCCACTAGTACTTAAATGGGGGGAAATTGACATGCAAGTCCACCCCTTTGATTACATGCACTATTAGGCCACTTGCATTTGCCTAGCACATTTCTAAATTTTCTCACATAAGTCCTATCAACTAAATTCACATGCAATTAACTAAATCGAAGCTTAAAACTTTCACACATTTATATTCACATATTTTAGGCAATAATTATCACATTCAAATAATTTGGTGACTCGGTCTAGCGGTCCCGAGACCGCTTTCCGACTAGGGTCACTCTAGGGCTGTCACAAGAAACTAAAGTGGAATCGTTTTGGTTGAAAGAACCTGAGGTAGGTACTCAAATCTATTCTTTATTTCGGGTTTTAGAAAAGCAGGAAATCCCTAAAGACATAGGGAGGCTGTCGATTGGAGCTTAAGGATCTAAGGGTTGTAACAATTGATTTGTTTTGGTGTTAGTGTGATCCAGAGGCTGCTGATCGAAGGCTTGGACAAGTGGAACGACTAGATCTAGATCTAGTCTCTAGTTTTGGCAAAGGTAGGATCTCAAGGGCCATAGGTATTGATGGCCGATTATGGTAAGTAAGTTTATGGTGGTTGCCATTGTCTTTTGGATTTGATATGTCTAGTGACGATTGTAGGATATCGTGGGAGATTTCGGTAGTAGTTGTCGCAAATCATGTGTGTAAACGACACCCACTCATAAACTAGATCGAAAAAGTCGAAAAGCCGAAATGCCTAAAAACTGACATTTTGTGAACTTGCGAGCGTGCGAGCGCTCATGAGATGGTTTGGTTTTTAATTTTGGTAATCATAAGCGGTATGATTGCAGAGTGTGCAATTTCGTGCACTTCGGTATATTTGGGCTTAATGGGCCAAAATCGAGTTAATGGGCCAACGGGCCTAATTCGGTAAAAATGCTCGGTAAGTGTTTCTGTTATTGTGTTAATGGTTGTAATATGAGTGTAAACCCTAAAATAGTTAAATTTACTAAAATACCCCTAAGTATGAAAATTACCATTATACCTTAGGTGCAAAATTACCATTACACCCCTAGGGTTAATTTTGACTGAAATGCATGATATTCTGATTCTGTTTGTTGTATGCCATGACATGTATATCTGTTGCATGGGATATGGGTTATATTGATGGAGGAAACGTTCTGGTGGCTCTGCCACAAATATCTTATCTGGTGGCTCTGCCACAAATATCTGTTTCTGGTGGCTCTGCCATAATATCTATATCTTGTGACTCTGACACAATATCTGTTCTGGCAGTCGTGCTACAAATTTTGTGACGCGTAGCGGATGGGTGGGTCGAGTAGTCTCCCCATATGGTGTAAGGTTGGCACGGGGGTGTATACAGATGGATATTGGTTAGGTTTTCTGCATGCAAGATATATCTGTTCTGTTTCTGTTATGAGCCTATGGGCTTCATTCTGAATTTTGAATAGGGTTAAGGCCCAACTTAATCTGTTTCTGTGGTTTGAACTGATCTGGACTATGGTTGGGTGATTTCACACATTGAGTTTTCCAAACTCACCCCTTAATTTTATTCGTGCAGGTAACCCCCAACCATAGTGGACTTGGAGCTGAGAGGGATTCGGAGTGGCCAGATGTTTTGCTCAATTTTCTTCTTATGACTGGATTAGTTTCATTTACTTTAATTGCTTTGGGTTTTAAGTTACAATAAGGCCGCTTTAATTATTTTTAATTGCTTTAGTATGATTATTAGCTTAGGCATGATATGGATTTAAATGTTTGAAATTGAATAGCTCTAGGGCACATCTTTAAAAGAGATTACCTGATTTCAAAATATCGTGAAATAAGACAAAGCTTCCGAAATGAAAACGTTTTCAAAAATTAATAAGTGTTTTCAAAGGCTTAAAATGAAATGGTTTTTCCTGAACAATCTTTTACAATGACATACATTGACCAAATAAGTCATTCTCTTATTCATAAATACGGTACTCATTCACATACATATACACACACTCACATATATATATACCATTCTTTGATACTAATAATTCGTTTTGAAGTCAATTCACTTATGAGTACGTAATACATACCTTAGCAGGTATAACATATATAATACTTACTCGTACGGATATTCAATGTCGTAATCATACTTAACTTACTGACACCGGTCCTATCAAGTCTTAGGACTCGAAACACATATCTAGCACAGCCTGCAGGTTTTTAACCCGGATGTCATTCCAGCACGAAGCCTGCGGGTCTTTAAGCCCGGATACAATTCCAGCATGAAGCCTGCGGGTCTTTAAGCCTGGATACAATTCCACATCAAATAACATGTTTTTTTTTATCGTATTCTAACACATTTTATAGAACATTTCACATTATTAGTAGCCATTGGCTACATTCGGACATGAGCTTCTTATGAACACCATTATTTCATTTTAGCTTAAAATCATGCATGAATATCACACGTACCTTTCATCAATCAAGCTTAACCCTAATTTACCATTCAACTTAATTCAAATAGAATCAAAAAGATCAAAATTCATGTAGTATATATATGTCAAGGCATTATAAATTTTATACTAAAGGCGATTACTCAAACTTACCTTGTATCTTTCTGAACAAATTTCGGGTTGGCTATTCCGCGACTTTAACTTTTCCCTTATTCGAGGTTACCCCTCTATGCTCTTAAGCTTTAATTCAATAAATTTTAAACTAATCATTAATCAATTATTCAAGTATTACTTTCAAAATATAATACATATATATTCGACTTTCACACATACAAATTATAGTAAGCTTATAAGAAATCAATAAGCAATTCATTAGCAAAATTTTTTCTTTTATCAATGTTTACTATATAATCACAATTTCACTATAAGCTGAATTCCTGAGCAACAGTCATTAAATTGCTTATAACTGGAGCTACGAAACTCCAAATCAATTGCCGTAATTTTTCCTTGAAAACAGACTCATTTATCTTTTATCCATAAAATTTCATAATTTTTAGTCTAGCCAATCAATACCATATTTTTCCTAAAGTTTCCCTTGTTTCATTGTTTGACAAATCTGACCATTCTTCACTACGAAATAAATTTCTCATTGTACAGAAATCAAAATATGTTATCGTTTATTTCATTTGCAACTAGACTCACTAAGGAGTCTAAGCATATAAAATTTATTCTATGACCATTTTTATACATTTTATAATGATTTTATAAAAACAGAACAGGGGATCTAGAAGTCATTTTGACTCTATCCCACATTACTTCAAATATTTCATGATCAGTAATTGCTTTACTTTTACGGTTTCTATTATAGAAAATCAGACTCATCAAGCTTTAATTACATAATTTATTCAGCTTCTAATTCAACTCCTACAATTTATGGTGATTTTCGAAAATCACCTTACTGCTGCTGTCCCAAGTAGATTATTACCAATTCACTCTTTCACACATTCTTTGCATACATATTATTTAAGCATGTACCTCACCAATCAATTTCATCATATATATATATATCTATAAATTTACTTATACATAATATCAATACCACATTGTGCTCAAATCATTTTTCAAGTTCAATTTCACCAAGCTTCAACCTAACTTAACCTATAATAGTTCATAACACATTGAAAGCACATACCTTACTAAATTTTATCATAGTCCACAATCAGCCATAGTACATTCGGCCATAGCATAGACACAAATACATTTAACTTGATTTCTTCATGAAAAATTAAGGCTATAACCGAATATTCTTTAACCATTTAAACTACAAAACATAATTTATAACTTCAATTTTACAAGCTTATATCATAAGAGTTTCTCCATTAAAATTTTCAATGTATATTCGGCTATAACACAAATTCTTCATCTTTACAATTACAAATTCAAAAACCTAACATACTTTTATAATCTCAACCAAATAGAGTACTTTTATTGATTCACAACAAAACATCAACATAACATTTCTAAATGAAAAATCCTCTCATGACCGATTGCTCCTATAGCTACCAAAATGAAAATTTGCACATGGGTTATGGAGGAATTAAGAAACTATCCTAAAACACACAAGAAATTTCTATCAAAACACTTCAAACATACCTTAATCAAGGCTAGGAAGGGGTAGCCGAATGTTTGTTTCCCCCCTTCTCTTCTTGAAATTTTCGGCCAAAGAAATCAAAGGATGAACCAACTTTGGTTTCTCCTCCCCACTAAGCCATTATTTTATTTTTATTCTTTAATTCATTTAGTTTAAATTAATGTTAATATAATATACATATAATATATATGAATCAACTACATGGCCAGCCACTAAAGAAAAATGGATAATTTGACATGCAAGTCTTTTTTTTTAACATGCATTAGTAGACCATATTTAAAATTACCTGTCACATTTCACAATTGTCTCACATAAGTCCTATTTAATAAATTTTACATACAATTGACAAAATTAAAGCAAGAAACTTTCACACATGCAGGTTCACATACAATAAGCATAAGATATAACGGTTAATTATTTTTGTGACTCGGTTTTGTGGTCCCGAAACCACTTTCAGACTAAGGTCAAAAATAAGGCTGTCACAACTCTCCCCCACTTAAGGAACTTTCGTCCCCGAAAATCTTACCAGTGAATAGATTTGGGTATCGTTCTTTCATAGAGTTCTCGATTTCGCAAGTTGCTTCTTCAATCTCGTGTTTGAGCCATAACACTTTTACTAACGGAACCTTTTTGTTTCGCAACTCTTTCACCTCGCGAGCTAGGATACGAATTGGTTCTTCTTCATAACACAAATTAGATTGAATTTGAACCTCTGATAGATTAATTATGTGCGATGAATCTCAGACTCAATTTGCCTTTACGGCCAAATCTGAGCACCTTTTTCCAAGGTGAAAATTTAAGAAACACTTTGTTTCTGACCTGATATTCAATGTCTTTTCGCTTTAAATCCGCATACGACTTCTGACGATCTGAAGCTACTTTCAGACTTTCACGGATTACTTTTACTTTCAGCTCAGCATCTTTAATCAATTCAACCTCGAAGATTTTACTTTGACTAAGCTCGGTCCAAAACAACGGTGTACAGCATTTACGACCATACAAAGCCTCGTAAGGTGCCATCTTAATGCTTGATTGAAAACTATTGTTGTAAGCGAATTCAATCAAAGGTAAGTACCATTCCCATGAACCACTAAACTCAAGGATGCAACATCTCAACATATCCTCGAGTATCTGAATTATCCGTTCGGATTGACCATCGGTCTGGGGATGAAAAGCGGTGCTAAAATGCAACCTGGTGCCCAATGCTTCTTGCAATTTCAACCAAAATTGCGATGTGAATCTCGGATCTCTATCCGACACAATAGAAATAGGTACTCCATGTAACCTTACAATCTGAAAAACACACATTTCAGCTAGCTTGTCAAGGGAATAATCCGTACGTACAGGAATAAAATGAGCCGATTTTGTCAGTCTATCAATAACAACCAAGATCGTATCTTTCTTGCTTGACGACAATGGCAACCCAAATACAAAATCCATCATGACTCGATCCCATTTCCATTCGGGTATCATGATCGGCTGAAGTAACCCTGAAGGCACTTGATGTTTCGCTGTAACACCCCGTACCCGAGACCGTTGCCAGAGTCGAACACGAGGTATTTACGGACTATTTTATTTATTTTCATAGTCCATTTTAAAAATTTCCAGACAAGCTGGCTAACTGCGTCACTGTTACCCTAAAAATCATATCTTGAGTTTCAAAACTCAAAAACCAGTTTCGTAAATTTTACCTGAAACTAGACTCATGTATCCATCTACAATTTTTTTCTAGAATTTTTGGTCGAGCCAATTAGTACAGTTTATTAGTTAAAGTCTCCCCTGTTTCAGGGTTTGACTGCTTTGACCTTCATGCACTACGACTTATATATCTCCCTGTACAGGGCTTCAATACTTATTCCGTTTGTTTTTAACGAAACTAGACTCAAAAAGGAATCTTTACATATATGGCATGACTTCTAATTATCTCTGGTTAATTTATAGTGAATTTCCAAAGTCAGATCAGGGGATCCAGAAATCGCTCTGGCCCTGTTCGACGAAAACTTAAATATCTCTTAAAATACGACTCATATGATCGTTTCGTTTCTTCCACATGAAAGTAGAATCATCAAGGTTCGATTACATAATTTATTCACTATTTAATTCCATTCCTACTATTTTTAGTGATTTTTCAAATCCACACCACTGCTGCTGTCAGCATCTATTTTTAAGGTAAACTTTACCTATTTCATGGTTTTCCATGAATCAACTAGAACTTGTCATACAAAGCACAAAATGATCATGATTAACCATTCCGATGGCTAATCGTTACCAAACATTTCCATACCTCTCAATGAACAACATACAAAATGATTATAATGCTATGCTCAAAGTATATATAAGCCATTTTCGCATGGCTATCCAAATTTATACAAAACCGAAGGGTACATGACCAACAACAAAAAGGGTAGTCCTATACATGCCATTTTCAGAGTTCAACCAAAAGTGTACCAAAAGGGGTTTGATAGTGTAGACGACTTCGACTTCGACAATCCCGAGTCCGATAGCTGACGAACCAAAATCTATAAAATAGAGATTCAAAGAACGGAGTAAGCATTTAATGCTTAGTAAGTTTTGAGCAATGAAATTAGGCACAACTGATGTATAGCATTCATGTAACTAAACGGATAATTTCATATACACATATTCTCAAAAATCAGTCCTACTTCACATTTCCAACCCTTATATTCACTCATAAGGGATCAACTTAACCAAAGGCCGGAAGCTCGTTAAATTGACTGAGCGAATAATATTTAAAAGGAATCAACTACTCCAATGCATATATGAAACGTACCTCATCGTTGGGATTTTACGAGCGTATTGATTGAAATTATTACAGCAAGATCGCTCATTCCCAAACCAAGTACCTTCGGAATTTAGCCGGATATATCTACTTGCTCAAATGCCTTCGGGACTTAGCCCGGTTATAGTAACTCGCACAAATGCCTTCGGGACTTAGCCCGGTTATAGTAACTCGCACAAATGCCTTCGGGACTTAGCCCGGTTATAGTAACTCGCACAAATGCCTTCGGGACTTAGCCCGGATATAGTAACTCGCACAAGTGTCTTCGGGACTTAGCCCGGATTTAGTCACTAGCACAAATGCCTTCGGGACTTAGCCCGGTTATCATCCGAATATCCATGCACATATCAATAAATCATGACACATCTATATTTCATTTTCATAACTAGAATTCAAACACAAGTCACTTATCAAGCATTATCATTTTCGGCTCCATAATTACATACAAAGAACATGATTTTGATTTACTTAAAACATGATCTAATCGAATCATAATCTAAGATCCATTACTCAAAAACTTACCTCGGATGTTGTCAAATGATTTCGGCGGCTATTCGATCACTTTTTCCTTTCCCTTATCCAACTTTGGTCCTCTAAGCTCTTGAGCTCTTCCTAATCCTCATCCAAACCGAAAATGAATCAAGAGAACTCCTTTCTTCTTCCTTTGATTTTTCGGTCAAGAAGAACAAAGAGGATGAAGCCTTTTTTTTTCTTTTTCTTCTTCTAGGTACGGCAAAATGGGGGAGCAAGGATGAAACAACTTTGGTTTCTCCTCCCACTCCCCTCAATTTTATTGTTTTTCCCACAACATGTTATCCCAAATTGTTTTTAATGTGTTTTACCCATCACATTTTGTCTATCCTCAATGTCATGGCCGGCCACTACTAATTAAAAGGGGGAAATTGACATGCAAGTCCACCCCTTTGATTACATGCACTAATAGATCCTTATAGATTAACCTATCACATTTCAAAAGTGTCACACATAAGTCCTATTAACTAAATTCACATGCAATTAACTAAATCAAAGCTTAAAACTTTCACACATTCATATTCACATATTTTAGACAATAATTATCATATTCAAATAATTTGGTGACTCGGTTTAGCAGTCCCGAAACCGCTTTCCGACTAGGGTCACTTTAGGGCTGTCACAACTCTCCCCCACTTAAGAAATTTTCGTCCCCGAAAATCTTACCGGTAAATAAGTTTGGGTATCGTTCTTTCATAGAGTTCTCGGGTTCCCAAGTAGCTTCTTCCACCCCGTGTTTGAGCCATAACACTTTTATTAAAGGAACCTTTTTGTTTCGCAACTCCTTCACTTCACGAGCTAGGATACGAATTGGTTCTTCTTCATAACTCATATCGGCTTGAATTTCAACCTCGGAGGGACTTATTATGTGCGAAGGATCAGATCTGTAACGCCGAAGCATCGAAACATGAAAAACGTTGTGGATCCTTTCAAGTTCAGGGGGTAAAATCAATCTATACGCAACTGGACCGACTCGTTCGGATATTTCATATGGCCCGATGAACCTCGGACTCAATTTGCCCTTACGCCCAAATCTGAGTATCTTTTTCCAAGGTGAAACTTTAAGAAACACTTTATCTCCCACCTGATACTCAATGTCCTTTCGTTTCAAATCCGCGTACGACTTCTGATGATCTGATGCTGCCTTCAGGCTTTCACGAATTATTTTTACTTTCTGCTCAGCATCTTTAATCAAATCAACTCCAAAAATTTTAGTTTCACCAAGCTCGGTCCAAAACAATGGTGTACGGCATTTTCGACCGTACAAAGCCTCATAAGGCGCCATCTTAATGCTTGACTGAAAACTATTGTTGTAAGCGAACTCAATCAAAGGTAGATACCGTTCCCATGAACCACTAAACTCAAGGATGCAGCATCTCAACATATCCTCGAGTATCTGAATTATCCGCTCAGATTGACCATCGGTTTGGGGATGAAAACCGGTGCTAAAATGCAACTTGGTACCCAAAGCTTCTTGCAATTTCTTCCAAAATCGCGAGGTGAATCTCGGATCTCTGTCCGACACAATAGAAATGGGTACCCCGTGTAATCTCACAATCTGAGAAACATACAACTCAGCTAGTTTATCCAATGAAAAATCCGTGCGTACGGAGATAAAGTGAGCCGACTTAGTCAGTCTATCAACAACAACCCAAATCGCATCTTTCTTACTTGCCGACACTGGCAACCCAGACACAAAGTCCATTGTGACTCGATCCCATTTCCATTCAGGTATCATGATCGGCTGAAGTAAACCCGTAGGCACTTGATGTTCCGCATTCACTTGCTGACATACTAAGCACTTTGAAACGAAATCGGAAATGTATTGTTTCATACCATGCCACCAAAACTGACGTCTCAGATCGTTGTACATTTTCGTACTCCCCGGGTGAATTGACATTCGGCTACAATGAGCTTCGTTCAGAATCATCGAAATAAGTTCTGAATTTCTTGGAACACACAAACGACTTCTGAACCTCAAACAATCGTCATCATCAATTTGAAACTCTGATTCCATACTCGAAACACATTCAGCCCGTTTTGCAACCAGTTCATCATCGACTTTCTGAGCTTCATGAATTTGATGAATCAATAATGGTTTGGCCTTTAATTCTGCCACTAACACATTGTCGGATAGAACAGACAAGTGTACATTCATCGCTCGTAAAGCAAATAGTGTTTTACGACTTAAGGAATCCGCAACCACATTAGCCTTTCCCGGGTGATAGTCAATGACAAGCTCATAATCTTTCAACAACTCGAGCCAACGTCTTTGTCGCAGATTCAAGTCTCTTTGAGTCATCAAATATTTGAGACTTTTGTGATCCGAATATACATGGCACTTCTCACCAAATAAGTAATGTCGCCATATTTTCAAAGCGAATACAATGGCAGCCAGTTTGAGATCATGGGTTGGATAATTTTTTTCATGTGGCTTCAGTTGCCTCGACGCATAAGCTACAACTCGACCTTCTTGCATCAATACACAACCCAACCCAAGTAAGGATGCATCACTGTAAATGACGAACTCTTTGCCTGATTCGGGCTGCACTAGTACTGGAGCTTCCGTCAAATGAGGTTTCAATTGATCGAAACTTTTCTGACACTTTTCCGTCCATTCAAACTTAACATCTTTCTGAAGTAGTTTTGTCATTGGTGTGGCTATCATCGAGAAACCTTTTACAAACCGTCGGTAGTAACCGGCAAGTCCCAAAAAGCTCCGAACCTCAGTAATATTTCTCGGAGGCTTCCAGTTAAGTATGGCCAAAATTTTGTTCGGATCAACTCGAATACCCGATGCAGATACCACATGACCCAAGAAGCTAACCTCTCTTAACCAGAACTCACACTTACTGAACTTAGCATATAACTGCTTATCCCGTAAAATTTGCAACACTAATCCCAGGTGTTCAGCATGATCGGTTTCATTTCTCGAATAGACCAAAATATCATTGATAAACACAACTACAAACCGATCCAAATACGGTCTGAAGATCCGATTCATCAAATCCATAAATTCCGCGGGGGCATTAGTGAGCCCAAACGGCATCACTAAGAATTCGTAGTGACCGTATCTCGTTCTGAAAGCTGTTTTGGGTATATCCGAATCTCGAATTCGCAACTGATAATAACCCGATCTCAAATCTATCTTTGAAAACACTGAGGCTCCCTTTAGTTGATCAATCAAATCGTCAATGCGCGGTATCGGATATTTATTCTTTATTGTCACCTTATTCATCTGACGATAGTCGATGCACAACCTCATGGTTCGTCCTTCTTTTTCATAAACAATACTGGTGCACCCCAAGGTGAGAAACTTGGTCGAGCGAAACCTCTATCCGTCAACTCTTGCAACTGAGCTTTCAATTCCTTTAATTCTGTTGGTGCCATATGATACAGAGCTATCAAAATCGGTGTAGTCCCAGGTACAAGCTCAATACCAAACTCTACCTCCCGAACAGGTGGTAAACCCGGTAATTCTTCGGGAAAAACATCCGGGTATTCACAAACCACTAGCACAGATTCAGGCTTCTTTTCTAACTCTTTGTCATCAAGTACATACGCAAGGTATGCTTCACACCCCTTTCTTACATATTTCTGAGCCAACATTGATGATATTACAGCTGGCAACCTATTCAAGTCAGTAGACTCAACTCGGATTACCTCGTTATTTACACACCTTAAATCGGTGGTTTTTCTTTTGCAATTTACAATTGCATCATGTACGGTCAACCAATCCATACCGAGGATAACATCAAATTCGTCAAACGGTAAGAGCATCAAATCGGTCGGAAAACAGGAACCTCGGATTACTAGGGGACATTTCTTGCACACTTTGTCGACAAGCACATAACGACCCAAAGGATTTGACACCCGAATTACAAACTCAGTAGACTCAACAGGTAGAGTCTTATTGGATGCTAAGGTTTCACATATATAAGAATGAGTAGAACCAGGGTCAATCAAAGCAATCACATTAGTATCAAAGAGAGTAAAAGTACCGGTAACAACATCTGGCGAGGAAGCATCCTCGCGTGCGCATATAGCGTAAGTTCTAGCAGGAGCACGAGCCTTAGATCTGGTTGTAGCATCTCTAGATCCTCTCTGACCGCCACTAGCATTGCCCGTATTTCTAGATGGTCTACCCCGAGCAGTAGTAGCACTAGGTTTCCCACTCTGATTTACGTTCTGTTCAGACAATCTCGGGCAATCTTTAATAAAGTGGTCAGCTGACCCGCACTTGTAACAGGAGCGGTCATGGAATCTACAACTCCCTGAATGCCATTTACCACAATACTGACACTCCGTTCTGTCTCGACGATCATATCTAACACTGGCAACCGAAGTGACTCGTGCACTCACAGGGGGTCGATCGCGATCTCGTCTAGAAAAACCCGAAGTGTCTCTAGACCGGCCTAAGTCATCTCTAAATTTCTTCGATGACTGTTGGAAGGGCTTCCCCGAAGACCTCTTATGAAACTCCTTTGCTCCCACCTCAACTTTTCTTTTCTCCATACTGAGCTCCTCGGCTTTGCAAGCTCGCTCGACAAGTACCACAAATTCTCAGATTTCAAAAATGCCAACATACAGCTTTATATCATCATTCAGCCCATCCTCAAAACGTTTACACATCACGGCTTCTGAGGAAATACATTCTCGAGCGTACCGGCTAAGCCTTACAAATTTTCGTTCATAGTCAGTAACCGACATGGAACCTTGTTTAAGTTCAAGAAATTCCTTCCGTTTTTGGTCAATGAATCTTTGACTGATATACTTCTTTCAAAACTCGGTTTGGAAAAACTCCCAAGTTACTTGCTCTCTAGGCACAACAGAAATCAACGTATTCCACCAATAGTAGGCAGAATCACGTAGCAAAGAGATAGTACACTTTAAGCATTCATCGGGTGTGCAAGATAGTTCATCAAGTACCCGAATAGTGTTATCCAACCAAAATTCAGCTTGCTCGGCGTCGTCGCTGTCTATAGCTTTAAATTCAGTAGCCCCGTGTTTTCGGATTCTATCAACTGTGGGCTTATTTGACCTTATTTGGTCAGTGACCGGAGGCATTGCAGGGGTGGTATTAGTCGGGAATGGAGGTTGTGGAACAGCCGTATTTGTTCGAATGTATTGGTTGAACCAATCATTCATCATGCTATAAAAAGCTTGTCTAGCTTCATCATTCGGATTACTAGCAATAGGTTGAGAGTCCGCCGGCGCTGTCCCTTGTACGGGACCAGGCGCTACACTCTCAAGATCATCAGCTACTGCTCGGTCGGGATCGGGATCCATTACTATAAATAAACACATTTTCAATTGTCATAAATCACCACACTATCAAATAATCACTTAATGGCATGTATAGCTAGACCCAAACGTATTACGGTAGTCCTAGAATCGACTAAACCGTAGCTCTAATACCAATAAAATTGTAACACCCCGTACCCGAGACCGTTGCCGGAGTCGAACACGAGGTATTTACGGACTTATTTCATTTATTTTCACAATCCATTTTAAAAATTTCCAGACAAGCTGGCTAACTGTGTCACTGTTACCTTAAAAATCATATCTTGAGTTCCAAAACTCGAAAACCAGTTTCGTAAATTTTATCTGAAACTAGACTCATATATCCATCTACAAATGGTTTTCTAGAATTTTTGGTCGAGCCAATTAGTACAGTTTATTAGTTAAAGTCTGCCCTGTTTCAGGGTTCGACTACTCTGACCTTCATGCACTACGACTTATATATCTCCCTGTACAGGGCTTCAATACTTATTCCGTTTATTTCTAACGAAACTACACTCAAAAAGGAATCTTTACATATATTGCATGACTTCTAATTATCTCTGGTTAATTTATAGTGAATTTCCAAAGTCAGATCAGGGGATCCAGAAATCGCTCTTGCCCTGTTCCATGAAAACTTAAATATCTCTTAAAATACGACTCATATGATCGTTTCGTTTCTTCCATATGAAAGTAGAATCATCAAGGTTCGATTACATAATTTATTCACTATTTAATTCCATTCCTACTATTTTTAGTTATTTTTCAAATCCACACCACTGCTGCTGTCAGCATTTGTTTTTAAGGTAAACTTCACCTATTTCATGGTTTTCCATGAATCAACTAGAACTTGTCATACAAAGCACCAAAATGATCATGATTAACCATTCCGATGGCCAATCATTGCCAAACATTTCCATACCTCTCAATGACCAACATACAAAACGATTATAATGCTATGCTCAAAGTATATATAAGCCATTTTCGCATGGCTATCCAAATTTATACAAACCAAAGGGTACATGACCAACAACAAAAAGGGTAGTCCTATACATGCCATTTTCGGAGTTCAACCAAAAGTGTACCAAAAGGCTTTGATAGTGTGGACGACTTCGACTTCGACAATCCCGAGTCCGATAGCTGACGAACCAAAATCTATAAAACAGAGATTCAAAGAACGGAGTAAGCATTTAATGCTTAGTAAGTTTTGAGCAATGAAATTAGGCACAACTGATGTATAGCATTCATATAACTAAACGTATAATGTCATATACACATATTCTCAAAAATCAGTCCTACTTCACATTTCGAACCCTTATATTCACACATAAGGGATCAACTTAACCAAAGGCCGGAAGCTCATTAATTGACTGAGCGAATAATATTTAAAAGGAATCAACTACTCCAATGCATATACGAAACGTACCTCATCGTTGGGATTTTACGAGCGTATTAATTGAAATTATTACAGCAAGATCGCTCATTCCCAAACCAAGTACCTTCGGAATTTAGCCAGATATAGCTACTTGATCAAATGCCTTCGGGACTTAGCCCGGTTATAGTAACTCGCACAAATGCCTTCGGGACTTAGCCCGGTTATAGTAACTCGCACAAATGCCTTCGAGACTTAGCCCGGATATAGTAACTCGCACAAATGCCTTCGGGACTTAGCCCGGTTATCATCCGAATATCCATGCACATATCAATAAATCATGACACATCTATATTTCATTTTCATAACTAGAATTCAAACACAAGTCACTTATCAAGCATTATCATTTTCGGCTCCATAATTACATACAAAGAGCATGATTTTGATTTACTTAAAACATGATCTAATCGAATCATAATCTAAGATCCATTACTCAAAAACTTACCTCAGATGTTGTCGAACGATTTCGGCGGCTATTCGATCACTTTTTCCTTTCCCTTATCCAACTTTGGTCCTCTAAGCTCTTGAGCTCTTCCTAATCCTCATCCAAACCGAAAATGAAGCAAGAGAACTCCTTTCTTCTTCCTTTGATTTTTCGGTCAAGAAGAACAAAGAGGATGAAGCCTTTTTTTTTCTTTTACTTCTTCTAGGTACGGCAAAATGGGGGAGCAAGGATGAAACAACTTTGGTTTCTCCTCCCACTCCCCTCATATTTTATTGTTCTTCCCACAACATGTTATCCCAAATTGTTTTTAATGTGTTTTACCCATCACATTTTGTCTATCCTCAATGTCATGGCCGGCCACTACTAATTAAATGGGGGAAATTGACATGCAAGTCCACCACTTTGATTACATGCACTAATAGATCCTTATAGATTAACCTATCACATTTCAAAAGTGTCACACATAAGTCCTATTAACTAAATTCACATGCAATTAACTAAATCAAAGCTTAAAACTTTCACACATTCATATTCACATATTTTAGACAATAATTATCATATTCAAATAATTTGGTGACTCGGTTTAGCGGTCCCGAAACCGCTTTCCCACTAGGGTCACTTTAGGGCTGTCACATCCGCTTTCACTTGTTGACGTATCAAACACTTCGAAACAAAGTCAGAAATGTCTCGTTTCATACCAGGCCACCAAAACTGACGTTTCAGATCGTTGTACATTTTCGTACTACCCGGGTGGATGATACTATGAGCCTCGCTTAAAATCAAAGAAATAAGTTCTGAATTTCTTGGAACACACAGTCGACTTCTGAACCTCAAACAATCGTCATCATCAATTTTAAACTCTGATTCCACATTTGAAACACGTTCAACTCGTTTAGCAACCAATTCATCGTCAACTTTCTGGGATTCACATATTTGATGAATCAATAATGGTTTGGCCTTTAATTCTGCTACTAACACATTATCGGGTGAAATAGACAGGTGTACATTCATTGCTCGCAAAACAAACAGTGATTTGTGACTTAAGGCATTAGCAACCACGTTAGCCTTTCCCGGGTGATAGTCGATGACAAGCTCATAATCTTTCAACAACTCGAGCCAACGTCTTTGCCGCAGATTCAAATCTCTTTGAGTCATCAAGTATTTGAGGCTTTTATGATCCGAATATATATGACACCTCTCTCCAAACAAGTAGTGTCGCCAAATTTTCAAAGCGAAAACAATGACAAACTTTATGATCATGGGTTGGATAGTTTTTCTCATGTGGTTTCAATTGTCTCGATGCGTAAGCTACTACTCAACCTTCTTGCATCAACACGCAACCCAGCCAAAGCAAGGATGCATCACTGTAAATGACAAACTCTTTACCGAATTCAGGCTGCACAAGCACTGGAGCTTCAGTCAAATAAGTTTTC
Source organism: Gossypium hirsutum (assembly GCF_007990345.1). NCBI lineage: Eukaryota > Viridiplantae > Streptophyta > Magnoliopsida > Malvales > Malvaceae > Gossypium > Gossypium hirsutum. The sequence goes on along the minus strand of NC_053434.1, from coordinate 79,671,966 downwards.
AACTAATCAAAACTTTTCTGATATTTTTCTGACCATTCAAAGCTAACATCTTTCTGAAGTAGTCTCGTTATTGGTGTGGCTATCATCGAGAAACCCTTTACAAACCGTCTGTAGTAACCAGCAAGCCTCAAAAAGCTTCGAACTTCAGTAACATTTCTCTGGGGTTTCCAATCAAGCATGGCTGAAATTTTGCTCGGATCAACTCGAATTCCAGATGCAGATACTACATGTCCTAAAAAGCTAACTTCTCTCAACCAGAACTCACATTTATTGAACTTAGCATACAATTTCTTATCCCGTAAAATCTGTAACACTAATCTCAGGTGCTCAGCGTGTTCAGTTTCATCATGTGAATAAATCAAGATGTCATCTATAAACACAACTACAAACCGGTCCAAATACTGCCTGAAAATTCGGTTCATCAAATCCATAAATACTGCAGGGGCATTAGTGAGCCCAAACGGCATCACTAAAAACTCGTAGTGACCGTATCTCATCCTAAAAGCAGTTTTAGGTATATCTGAGTCTCGAACTCGCAACTGATAATAACCCGATCTCAAATCTATCTTTGAAAACACTGAGGCTCCCTTCAATTGATCAAACAAATCATCAATACGCGGTAACGGATATTTATTCTTTATTGTCACTTTATTCAACTGACGATAGTCAATGCACAACCTCATCGTTCCGTCCTTCTTTTTCACAAACAATACTGGTGCACCCCATGGTGAAAAACTTGGTCGAGCGAAACCTCTATCTATCAACTCTTGCAACTGAGCTTTCAATTCCCTTAATTCGGTTGGTGCCATACAGTACGGTGCTATCGAAATTGGTGTAGTCCCAAGTACAAGTTCAATACCAAACTCTACCTCCCGAACAGGTGGTAACCCTGGCAATTCCTCGGGAAAAACATCTGGATACTCACAAACCACTGATACTGATTCAAGCTTCTTTTCTGATTCTTTACTATCAATTACATACGCAAGATACGCCTCACACCCCTTTCCTACATATTTTTGAGCAGACATCGAGGATATTATCATTGTTGACAATCCGTTCAAATCAGCAGACTCAACTCGGATTACCTCATTATTTGTACATCTCAAATCAATGGTCTTACTTTTGCAATTCACTACTGCATCATGTATGGTCAACCAATCCATACCAAGGATAACATCAAATTCATCAAACGGTAAAAGCATCAAATCAGCCGGAAAATAGGAACCTCGGATTTTTAAGGGGCATTTCTTACACACCTTATTGACAAGCACATATTGACCCAAGGGATTTGACACTCTAATAACGAACTCAGTAGACTCAATAGGTAAAGTCTTACTGGATGCTAAAGTCTCACATACATAAGAAAGGGTAGAACCAGGGTCAATCAAAGCAATCACATCAGTATCAAAGAGAGTGAAAGTACCAGTAATAACATCAGGCGAAGAAGCATCCTCGCGTGCACGTATAGCATAAGCTCTAGTAGGAGCACGAGCCTCAGATCTGGTTGCAGCATCTTTAGACCCTCTCTGACCGCTGCTAGCATTCCCCGTATTCCTAAGTGGTCTACCTCGTGCGGTAGAACTCGGTTTCCCACTCTGATTCATATTCTGTTCAGACAATCTCGGGCAGTCCTTAATAAAGTGGTTGGTTGATCCGCATTTATAACAGGAGCGGTCATGAAATCTACAACTCCCTGAATGCCATTTACCACAATACTTGCACTCTATCCTGTCCCGACGATCATTTCCAACACTGGCAACTGAAGTGGCTCGTGTACTCACAGGGGGTCGATCGTGGTCTCGCCTGGAAAAACCCAAAGTATTCTTTGATCGGCCTGAATCATCTCGAAATTTCTTCGATGATTGCTGAAAAGACTTTCCTGAAGATTTTTTACGAAATTCTCCAACTTTGACATCAGCTTTTTTTTTCTTTACTAAGTTCTTCGGCTTTACAAGCTCGCTCGACAAGTACTACGAACTCTCGTATTTCTAGAATGCCTACAAACATCTTTATATCTTCATTCAGCCCATCTTCAAAATGTTTACACATAATAGCTTCAGACGATATACATTCCCGAGCATATCTACTGAGTCTGACAAACTTCCGTTCATAATCAGTAATTGACAGGGAACCCTGTTTAAGCTCAAGAAATTCTTTTCGTTTCTGATCAATGAACCTCTGACTGATGTATTTTTTTCGGAATTCAATTTGGAAGAACTCCCACGTCACCCGATCTCTGGGTACAACAGAAACCAAGGTGTTCCACCAATAGTAAGCAGAATCACGTAGCAAGGATATAGCACATTTCAGGCATTCCTCGGGTGTGCAAGATAGTTCATCAAGTACTCGAATAGTGTTGTCCAACCAAAATTCAACTTGCTCGGCATCATCACTATTTGTAGCTTTAAAATCAGTAGCCCCGTGCTTTCTGATTCTGTCAACCGGAGGCTTATTTAACCTCGTCTGATCACTTACCGGAGGTATTGTAGGTGCAGGGGGCGTATTATTCGGAAGTGGGGGTTGTGGAACAGCCGTATTAGTTCGAATGTATTGGTTGAACAAATCATTCAATACACTATAGAAAGCCTGTCTAGCCTCATCATTCTGATTGCTTGGAACAGGTTGAGAGTCCATCAGCGCTATCCCATGCGCGGGAGCAGGCGCTACACTGTCAACATCATCAGCTACCGCTCGATTGGGATCAAGATCCATTACTATATGAAAACACATTTTTAAATGTTAGAATTCATCATACTATCACATTAATACTATATGGCATGTATAGCTAGACTCAAACACTTTACGTTAGTCCTAGAATCGACTAAACAGTAGCTCTGATACCAATAAAATGTAACACCCCTAGCCCAAGTCCGATCGCCGGTTTAGGCTATGAGGTATTACCGAGCCAAACAATTTTTTTTGTCCATATAATCAATCAACAAAGATAGAAATTAAGCTGAGTACATACTAATCTTTAAGTTATATAAATGCCATTTTCATATGGCTAAAATAGTTACAATACAAAACATAACCGTCACCGGTCTAACCTATACATGCCATACCAAGGCCAAAATATAACTATACCAAAAATATCAATAGTATGATGAACTGCTGATGATCTCCGAGTCGGTGGCCAAAATTGACAATCTATAAAACAAAGAAATAAAATAAAATAGAGTAAGCTTTCGAGACACAGTAAGTTTTAAGTGTTTCAAACAATTAAAACGTATCATTTAAAATCTAACATTAAGTATCACAAGAACCCAAATTTAATTTGTAAATTACTTGGCCAAAAACTTATAAGTACATTAATTATAACCTATTGGCCGAATATATATGTATATACATGAATACACAAGAAAATTCTCAGTACATATTTCACTATACTATATGGTTCATAAAATTTCTTTAAGACACATGCTTTTACAATGACATACATTGACCAAATAAGTCATTCTCTTATTCATAAATACGGTACTCATTCACATACATATACACACACTCACATATATATACCATTCTTTGATACTAATAATTCGTTTTGAAGTCAATTCACTTATGAGTACGTAATACGTACCTTAGCAGGTATAACATATATAATACTTGCACGGATATTCAATGTCGTAATCATACTTAACTTATTGACACCGGTCCTATCAAGTCTTAGGACTCGAAACACATATCTACCATAGTCTGCAGGTTTTTAACCCGGATGTCATTCCAGCACGAAGCCTGTGGGTCTTTAAGCCTAGATACAATTTCAGCACGAAGCCTGCGGGTCTTTAAGCCCGGATACAATTCCACATCAAATAACATGTTTTTTTTATTGTATTCTAACACATTTTATAGAACATTTCACATTATTAGTAGCCATTGGCTACATTCAGACATGAGCTTCTTATGAACACCATTATTTCATTTCAGCTTAAAATCATGCATGAATATCACACGTACCTTTCATCAATCAAGCTTAACCCTAATTTACCATTCAACTTAATCCAAATAGAACCAAAAAGATCAAAATTCATGTAGTATATATATGTCAAGGCATTATAAATTTTATACTAAAGGCGATTACTCAAACTTACCTTGTATCTTTCTGAACAAATTTCGGGTTGGCTATTCCGCGACTTTAGCTTTTCCCTTATCCGAGGTTGCCCCTCTATGCTCTTGAGCTTTAATTCAATAAATTTTAAACTAATCATTAATCAATTATTCAAGTATTACTTTCAGAATACAATACATATATATTCGACTTTCACACATATAGATTATAGTAAGCTTATAAGAAATCAATAAGCAATTCATTAGCAAAATTTTTTCTTTTATCAATGTTTACTATATAATCACAATTTCACTATAAGCTGAATTCTTGAGCAACAGTCATTAAATTACTTATAACTGGAGCTACGAAACTCCAAATCAATTGCCATAAATTTTCCTTGAAAACAGACTCATTTATCTTTTACCCGTAAAAGTTTCATAATTTTTAGTCTAGCCAATCAATACCATATTTTTCCTAAAGTTTCCTTTGTTTCACTGTTTGACAAATCTGACCATTCTTCACTACGAAATAAATTTCTCATTGTACAGAAATCAAAATATGTTATCGTTTATTTTATTTGCAACTAGACTCACTAAAGAGTCTAAGCATATAAAATTTATTCTATGACCATTTTTATACATTTTATAATGATTTTATAAAAACAGAACAGGGGATCTAGAAGTCATTTTGACTCTGTCCCACATTACTTCAAAATTTCATGATCGGTAATTCTTTTAATTTTACGGTTTCTATTATAGAAAACTAGACTCATCAAGCTTTAATTACATAATTTATTCAGCTTCTAATTCAACTCCTACAATTTATGGTGATTTTCGAAAATCACCTTACTGCTGCTGTCCCAAGTAGATTATTACCAATTCACTCTTTCACACATTCTTTGCATATATATTATTTAAGCATGTATCTCACCAATCAATTTCATCATATATATATATCTATAAATTTACTTATACATAATATCAATACCACATTGTGCTCAAATCATTTTTCAAGTTCAATTTCACCAAGCTTCAACCTAAATTAACCTATAATAGTTCATAACACATTTAAAACACATACCTTACTAAATTTTATCATAGTCCACAATCAGCCATAGTACAGTCGGCCATAGCATAGACACAAATACATTTAACTTGATTTCTTCATGAAAAATTAAGGCTATAACCGAATATTCTTTAACCATTTAAACTACAAAACACAATTTATAATTTCAATTTTACAAGCTTATATCATAAGAGTTTCTCCATTAAAATTTTCAATGTATATTCGGCTATAACACAAACACTTAATCTTTACAATTACAAATTCAAAAACTTAACATACTTTTATAATCTCAACCAAATAGAGTACTTTTATTGATTCACAACAAAACATCAACATAACATTTCTAAATGAAAAATCCTCTCATGACCGATTGCTCCTACAGCTACCAAAATGAAAATTTGCACAAGGGTTATGGAGGAATTAAGAAACTATCCTAAAACACACAAGAAATTTCTATTAAAACACTTCAAACATACCTTAATCAAGGCTAGGAAGGGGTAGCCGAATGTTTGTTTTCCCCCCTTCTCTTCTTGAAATTTTCGGCCAAAGAAATCAAAGGATGAACCAACTTTGGTTTCTCCTTCCCACTAAGCCATTATTCTTTTATTTTTATTCTTTAATTCATTTAGTTTAAATTAATGTTAATATAATATACATATAATATATATGAATCAACTACATGGTCGGCCACTAAAGAAAAATGGATAATTTGACATGCAAGTCCATTTTTTTTAACGTGCATTAGTAGACCATATTTAAAATTACCTGTCACATTTCACAGTTGTCTCACATAAGTCTTATTTAATAAATTTTACATACAATTGACAAAATTAAAGCAAGAAACTTTCACACATGCAGGTTCACATACAATAAGCATAAGATATAACAGTTAATTATTTTTGTGACTCGGTTTTGTGGTCCCGAAACCACTTCCCGACTAGTGTCAAAAATAGGGCTGTCACAGCTGACGATAGCGATAGGGTACGATGGCGATAGGAATGCATCGGTTATATGGTTACTCCGGCAAAAGGCTCACTACGACAACAAGTTATGGTTTTTTCAACAGGGGAAAGATATTGGGGAAATTCTTCAGGATTTAAGTCAACGGCTAAGAGGGAAAAGAATGAGTGGATAGAGTTTAAGCTAATTGCTTGAAGGGCTGTGACAATTATGGTGGCAGAAAGGGTTTATATAGTGGTGAATTAAGGTATCTACAAGGGTGACTTGGGCGACAAGTATATAAGAAGGGAAAAAGTGGTGGCAAAATTAGGATTTTTAGGGAACCTTTGGATGATAATGTGGGGTAAGTTTCCTCTCTTCACTATTTTAGGCATTGACCCCAAACCATATTTCCAAACTGGATTGCTTAAGATAAAATAAACTGATTAGTACTTGGTCCAATTTGACCCCCTTATTAAACACAAACAAATAAAAATTAAAATGAAAAATAAAAATTTTAAAATTAAGAGAAAATTTCTTCTTAAAAGATTACATTAAATTAATTCCTAGGAAAGGTTGGAGGGGTTACAACGGTCCTGCTTAAGTTCCAATCTCCCTAGATAGAATTAATTAAATGTATTAATTTAAGAAAAATAGTTTCTAATTATTTATTAAAAAGTATGATCATAAAAATTAAGGGTGTATTAATTTGACCGAGGTTTTAATTCGCTCAACTTTACCATCCCAATAGTGTTTGAGATGTTGACCATTAACTTTAAACGTACCACCATTGTAACACCCCTTACCCATATTTGACACCGGAACATGAATTTGGGAGTACCGAGACATGAATTTCCACTTAAATTTAAAACATTTCGAAAACATTCATATCGTTCCTTAAATGAGCCTATGGGGCCCAAAACATGCATCAGAAGCAGTTTGGGAGTAAACCGAGAACTCTAGAAAACTTCCCAACACTTAGAAAACTTTTCATCAAAACAGGGGTCACATGCTTGTGTGGCTTAGGACATGCCCGTGTCGGTAGGCCGCGTGGTAACACACGCCCGTGTCCCTAACCCGTGTAACTCTCTGTTTATGACATTATCAACAAATTGAAGTCACACGCCCGTGTGCTTAGGCCATGTAGACGATTTAATTTTCATAATTTTTCATAAAATAGGTGCAGACTCCATATGCCCTAGGCACACGCCCATGTCCCTGAGTCGTGTCCTTCACACGGCTAAGACACAAGGCCGTGTCTCTGCTCGTGTGGCCAATTCGAAGATAAAATTCAAAATGCAAGGGACACACAACCAGATCACACACCCATAGGGCAAGCCGTGTGTCAAACACGGCCTAGAAACACGCTCGTGTTTCTACTCGTGTGGAAAAAGAAGGCTATTTACCAAGCCATTTTGCCACCCTTACTTGTACCAACCAACACAACAACAAGCAACACCAATCCAAGCATATTCAAACAACCAATTCAACCACAACCAAGTCATCTATACATCAATTACATGCTATTTTTTATCACATGTAACATCTCATACTTATCATCTCAAACCATGCAAAATCCACATCCATAAAAATCATCATCATATGTATATATACTTAACCAATATTAGCCAAATTCAATGGCCATTTAAAAAATGAATCATCAACCATTATAAGCCAACATATTTCGTCAAATTGAATATGACACATAACAAAATGAGCAAGTCCCTATACATGCCATAACTCAACATGATGTAATCATAAGTACCCAAAATGAAAATTTGATAGGGTGAATGGATCTTCGTCCGTCTTCGATCCTCGAGGTGGCTTGGCGACACTATAAGACAAGGGAAAAAGAAAGGAAGTAAGCTTTTAAGCTTAGTAAGTTCTTATGCAAATAATAGGTATCATAAACACACTTTAACATAGATTTAACATAAAGTAAATTAACATAAATGTCATTGTGAATTTATAATCAAAACTTTTCATAGATGTATTTAAAATCTTAACATCATAACTTACTCGATCAGATGAATCCAATGTTTCATCACATATCGAACTCATTAAGCATCAGTTTTGTGTACATACCAGTAACAACTTGCAACTTACCATAGTCTTTCACAACATACCATAGTTTTTCCCAACTTTAACGTTATCGTTAAGTTTCCTGTTAAACCACTTGGAATACTAAAGGATACTTAGGATATCTCACACACATAGTACTATACCAATGTCATATCCCAGATATGATCTTACATGGGATCTCATATCAATGGCAATAGCCCAGCTATGGTCTTACACGAAATTCATATTGATGCCATATTCCAGATATGGTCTTACACGTAATCTCAACTAACCCTAATGTCATGACATTTGTATCCTAACTATTCCTAAGGTTCAACCATGATTTTCTCGCTTTATGAACTTTGTCAATTACACTCAAAGAGTAAATTAAAATTCATACACTATTAAAGCAATTAAAGTGTAAATAATGATGCATTATTTACATACGAACTTATCTTTGTACCAGAAATAGTAGATAAGGATTTAATTGTCAAACACCTTATTCTTTCCCCAATCAAGGTCCGAACTTCATTTTTCTTGATCTATAATAACAAATTTAACTTATTTAATATTCGCATTACTCAAATCAGTCGAAACATCACATTATGGAAAAATTACCTTTTTGCCCCTAAAGTTTCACATTTTTACAAATTAGTGCTTAGGCTCGTAAAATGAAATGCATTCAATTATTTGTTACCTAAGCCTAGTCGAACCATATACATGCTCATATCAGCCCACATTTTTCATCGAATCAGATTTTTACTTACCATTTTACAATTTTTTACAAATAGGTCCTTTTTAGGATTTTCATGAAAAATCACTTAGTAGAAGTTGTTTATCACACTTTAAACATACAATATCTTCCATCAAACATAACAAAACATGCATGTAACTGATGGGAAAATTTTTAAACATGAACCCTACTTCAAAATAATGGTAGAAACAGAAAGATCGGGTGATAACGACTTTAAAAACGTAAAAAGCATTAAAAACAGGGCTAGTATGGATTTACAATCAAGCTTGAAAGTGGCCAAAACCCTAGCTATGGAGAGCTTGTAAAATTTGACTATGGTGAAAAAGATGGACAAAAATTTTGACTTGATTTTTCCCTTTTAATTCATTTATTTACTAAATGACCAAAATGCCCTTAATGCCTCTCTTTCAAAATTCACCTATCCATGCCCATTTTTGTCCAAAAAAATATAAATTGGTCTAATGATCATATAAGGACCTCCAATTTAAAATATTATAGTAATTGGATGCTTTTAACATGTAGAACTAAACTTTTTGCACCTTTTACGATTTAGTCCTTTTGACTAAATTGAATGCCCAAACGTCAAAATTTTCAAACAAAATTTCCATGGGATCATTTCATGAAACTGTAAACTATAAAAATATAATAAAAAAAATTTATTGCGTTGGATTCATGGTCTCGAAACCACTGTTCTGACTAGCCCCAAAATCGAGCTGTTACATCTATGGTTGTTGTATAATTCTACAGTTCCATAAGGATAAACTTTATAGATGGTATAAGGCCCTTTCCACTGAGATTTGAGCTTCCTAAGGAATAACCTTAGGCTTGAATTAAACAACAACACTTTTTCACCTTAGATAAATTCAGGAGGTTGTATACGACTGTCATGCCATCTCTTAGATTTTTCTTTACACATCTTGGCATTTTCGTATGAAAATAACCTCAACTCTTCTAATTCATCAAGCTGTAGCATCCTTCTCTCACCGACTTGCTTAAGATCCAAATTTAATTACTTTAAAGATGAGTGAGCTTTATTCTCCAATTCGAGCGGGGAAATGGCATGCTTTAAAAGTAGTTCGATAGGCCCATAGAGCATTTGAGCACTCAGACCAATCTTTTCTGTTAGGGTGCACTACCTTCTCAAGAGTACCTTTGATTTCACGATTCACCCTTTCAAATTGTCCATTTGTCCGTGGGTGATAGGCAGTAGCAATCCTACGCTTCACATCATACTTGTCGAGCAACCAATTAAGCCACCTATTTACAAAGTGAGATCCTTCATCGCTAGTTATAGCTCTAGGAGTCCAAAATCGTGTAAATACATGCTTATTTAGGAACCACATGACTACCTTAGCATCATTTGTTAGGTATGCCTCAGCTTCAACCCATTTGGATACATAGCCCACAACTACCAAAATATACTTATTACCATATGAAGAAGGAAACGAGCCAAGAAAATCAATGCCCCATACGTTGAATAGTTCTACCTCTAAAATATTTGTCAAAGGCATCTCATTCCTCCTTAATATGTTTTCGGTTCTTTGGAATCTATCACAGTTTTTCACATATGCGTACGCATCTTTAAACATTGTAGGCTAAAAGAATCCTGTTTGCAAAATCTTTGCTATAGTGCGAGAACCACCAAAGTGTCCTCTACTTGGAGATAAATGGAAATGGTACAAAATCTTGTCAATTTCACTTCTAGCTACACAGTTCCTGATTATGTTATCTGCACATTATTTAAACAAAAACGGATCATTTTTGAAATAATATCAACACCATGAAGGAATTTCTTCCTTTGCTGGTATGTCATATTTCGAGCAATTATTCGACATGCTAAATAATTGGCAAAATCAGCAAACCAATGTGTTTCATGAATTTGACTTACCTCGAAGTTATTCTTATCAGGAAGATTCTTATTAATTGGAACAAGTGAAGAAGTTACCTCATTGTGTTCTAGCCTCGACAGATGATCAGCTACTTGATTTTTAAAACCTTTTTTTGTCTTGGATCTCAAGGTTAAATTCTTGGAGTAAGAGTATCCATCAAATTACCCTTGGTTTAGCATCTTTTTTCGTGAGTAAATACTTAATAGTTGTATGATCAGTAAACACTATAACTTTGGTACCTATAAGATATGAACGTAACTTGTCAAAAGTAAAAACTATAGCAAAGAGTTCTTTTCCAGTTGTTGTATAATTGAGCTGGGCTCTTGTCAAAGTTCTACTTGCATAGTAAATAGGACGAAACACTTTGTTTTTCTTCTTTGACCCATCACAGCTCCAAAAACAAAATTGCTTGCATCACACATTAACTCAAAAGGTGAGTTCTAATCAGGTGTAACAATTATTGGGGCTAAGATTAACTAGATTTTTAATTCATCAACTTCTAAACATGCTTTGTTAAAATAAAATATATATATTTTTCTAAAAGCATACACAAATATTTAGAAATTTTTGAAAAATCTTTGATAAATCTACAATAAAAACTAGCATGGCCTTAAAGACTTCAAACTTCTAACTCCTTTGACAGTCAAAATTGACTCGGTTGTTTTTTATCAAAGTGAGCTGGTCAGTTGAAATGTGATTTGAGCTATATGTAGTTACAGTATCCTCAATTATGGTAATAAATTTTGTGCATTCACGAGTATATCGATGGACAGTTGAATGAAGGATTGATATTCTATAGAGTATGATATTGAGATATACCTATTATATTTATTCTAATCTGATGATGTTATTACGAGCTAAAGCTGTTCTGAATGATATGGTTATCATACTTATGAAAATTTGGATGGTCTGTGCATGTTAGCAAGTTGAAAACAGTTGAAGATATTATTAACCAAGCTCTAGTTTTGAGTTCAGTTTGAATTGAGTAATGAATTTATGATTTTTCAGTGATGGTCTATTCAATGGATTGGAATGTGTTTTATTACTAGAATGTAAAGTGATGATTCATGTTTTCATACGATTAATGTCACATTAAAAAGAACTGTTCGACCAATGATTTAGAGACGATCACTTTTGTGTCTGTACTGAGAATTTAGTGATATCATTTATTGGACGAAAGGTTTCTCATGTTCCCTGATTTCAGAAATTAAAGTATCGAATGTCATGGAATGATCTAAAGTTAAGATAGCGTTACAGACTTGAGCTATTGAAAAATCATGAGTAGTTATTGATTAATCTTTTGGAAAGCAGTTATAGTTATAGATGCCTGGATGGAAAATCTTTATTTATTTATTTTTTGAGTATTGGTTATGGGATTGATCTTATTTGATGATGGTCTGATTTTAGTTAAGTAAAAAGCTAAAGTGATCTTTTCCTTACAAGTTTGAGAATTTCTGAATTGTGTTAGTGAGTGATAAGCTAAATGAGTACTACGAGGATCAACTTTTGATTTTGAACTTCAGGTTGGACCTGATTCATGTTATTATTATTCTGAGATGGGATTTGTGTACTGAAAAATTCAGAGCTTATGCAAGAAAATTATGTATGTGGCTCAGTAGTAGCTCGTTCGTTCATTCTGTGAGTAATAAAATCTGTAGTTATTTGAAATAGATGTTTTGGTGATCACGTTTCTCATTTGACAGATCGGCTGAGTTATATGTTTTTGAGGTTGTTAACTCTCATAAAGTGCCAGTCCCCACTATTTCAGATTGAGATCCAAGGACTACATCCCAATTTTGGAAAAAGCTATAGGAAATTATGAGTACACAGTTGCATCTTGGCATGGTAATACATCTATAAATCGGTGCTAAGTCTGAGAGAGTAATTCAAAATTTTGACGATATAATCCGACACTGTGTGTTAAAGTTCAAGGTGATTAGAAAGAGATATAAGCGGTTGATATGATTTGTGATTCTGGGAAATTAGTGAAAGTGATTCATGATAGTTTAAAGAAATTTCTTCTAATAATATTTTTCGGGACGAAAATCCCTGGGGGGAGAGTTGTAACAGCCCGATTTCGGGCCTAGTCGGAATAGTGGTTTTGGGGCCACAAATCCAAAAAGGAAAATTTTATCTTTATTATATTTTTATTGTCTACAATTTCACAGAATGATTTCATGCAAATTTCTTTCAAAAATTTTGATGTTTGGGCACTCAATTTAGTCAAAGGACTAAATTGTAAAAAGTGCAAAACTTGAGTTCTAGAAGCTAGAGTTGTCTAATTGGTATGAAATTTTAAATTGCAGGTCCTTAAATGGTAATTAGACCATTGGTTAATTTTTTGGACAAAAATGGACATGAAATAGGTGAATTAGAATATTTTGAAGTGAGGGGCATTTTGGTCATTTAGTAATTAAAATGAATTAAAAACAAAATAAAAGCCAAAATTTCTTGTCCATCTTCTTCCTTGGCCGAATTGTACATGAAGAAACCATGGCTAGGGTTTTCCAAGCTTCCAAGCTAGATTGTAAGTCTGTTCCTGCCCCGTTTGAATGATTTTTACGTTTTTGAAATCCTCATAACAAGATCTACCTATTTGTACCATTTATTTGAGTTATGATGAAGGTCTAGGGTTTGAACCATGTTATAAATTTATGAATTTTGATGTTTAATGGTAGATTATGCATGTTTATGGTTGGAGAAACAACTTTTGCTAAGTGATTTTCGGTGAAAATGCTTAAAAGGACTAAATTGTAAAAGTTATAAAATATGTAGTAAAAGTGTGTTCTAGTGAAAATTTTGGGCTGTTATAGTTATGAAAATGGTTCGGATAGGCTTAAAGTACAAAGAAATTGAATAAAAATCATTTTACGAGCATAGGGGCAAATGTGTAAATATGACAAAGTTTAGGGGCAAAAACATAATTTTGCCATAGTATGACTTTTGGGTCACATTGAATAATGTGACTAATAAGTGGGCTAAATTTGATGTTATAGATCAAAGAAAATGAGGTTCGAACCTAGAACGCGGGAAAACAAGTAATTGACAATTAGGTCCCTCTTTGCCATTTTTGGTGTCAAGGTAAGTTTATGTGTAAATAATGCAATGATATATCATGTTTTAATATTTTATTAATGTATGAGTCTCTATGATTAATTATTATGACTAGTGTTTGAACGATGTTATAGTCTATAAGCATGACATTGTGAACGAGTTCAACGAATATGTGATATTGAGAAAAATCCCGCTTGAACCCTAGGAATAATCTAGGATACAAAGTGACATGTCACTAGGAAATATGTGATATGTGATATGAGGTAGCAAGTGGCTACGTGTGAGGCATAATGTGCAAGCTTTTCGTGTATCCGATAGTATTCCAAGTGTTCAACGGGTAAATCAATAATTATGTAACAAGTAAGTCAATGATGAGGAAATATGAGAATATGCTACAAGTTAGTACAGGTATGTACTTATAACCCATGAGTAAAGGTCTCGGTATAATATGAATATGTGGTAAGAATGCATACGAGAAAGTTATGCTTGTGAAATATTGATAGTCATGTGACTAATTATCTACAATTATGATAAATAGATGTATGATAAGATTTGAAAATAATCATGTGTTAGGCTTATGAGCCTAATTGAGTTGGGATATAGTATGATGTATATACTTAAGTTGTGATTCAATAGATATGTGAAAGATTGTTAAGCTATATGTTGAAATTATGATTACTCGTAAATGATGTGCGTGTTATTAAGCAAATAGAAATAACTTGTTAATAAAGTGATATGCTATAATGGGGAGATTATTGTTGCTAGCCTAATGACAAGAAAATATAATTAGTTTGTGCAAGATAAAAGAGTAAGCATTATGATTGAGTAAGTGGTAATCATTAGATTTAATGCAAATTGTAATAATAGTATCATCACGGATGGATAAAGTAAATAAATGTTAATAGTTGTTCTTATTTGCATATGAACTTACTAAGCTTTGAAGCTTACTCCCCTTTCCTTTCCCATGTCTCATAGGGTTAATAAGCTAGCTCGAGTTAGAGATTGCCGGAGATGTTATCACACTATCAAGCTATCATCGTGGGGTAAAAGTGAATACAAACCTCTTAAGTTTATGGCAAGTATAGGGGCTTAGTCATTTGGTGTATGAGTCATTATGATTTGGCTATATATATTAGCTTATGATGGTTAAGGGTTTGATGTAGTGTGTATCCATATAAATTGGCTTATATTGGCTAATTGGTTGCAAGCATATTAATTACTTATATGCCTATGCCAATGTCATTGTGTGGTGTAGTTTATATTGGTATGTTAATGAAAATTAGTACAAGGGAATCATGAAAGAGTAAAATTAGCATTAAAATAGTTCTGGACAGAAGCAGTAGTTCAATTTTGAAAAATCACCAAAAATTTTGTAAATCAAATTAGAGGTTGAATAAAATATTAAATTAAATATTATTGAGTCTAGTTTTACATAGAAAACACGGTGTAAACAAAAGAATTTTATTGTATGAGATATTTGAATTTTTGTGAGAAAAGGTCAGAATGATTTCGGGTTCCCCTATTTTGACTTTGGAAAATCATTAAAAATTTTATAAAAATACTTGGGGGTTTAAATTTATATGTTTACTTTCTTAATTAGTCTAATTTCAAGAGAAACAAATGATAACATCATCCGAATCCCATACTAAGAGATAATTAATTTTTAGCGAAGAGAGGTTGAAACTGTCAAACAGCAGAATAGGGATGAATTTGAAGAATTAACTGTACTTATTGGATAAACCATAAATTCTAGAAATTTTATGGTAGGAAGATATTCGAGTTTGAGTTTCAGAAAAATTAAGCGGATCTGAATTTAGAATTCTATAACTCAAAATATAAATAATTCAGTGACTATGACTCAAGCGGGCAGTTTTGTTAGGAACAGTAAATAATTGTTTTGATATGTTTAAGCCTTGATTATGGTTGTGTTGGTAGCTTAATTGTGCCATGTTAAGTTCCATTGAAAGTGTGTATGTGTAACACCCCTAACCCGTTTCCATCGCTGGAACGAGTTACGAGATATTACCGAATCAAATACTTAATCGTAAAGTTTCTATGAGATTACTTCCATCAACTTCATTTCGTTAAATTCATCTTTAATATCGTAAAATCCATTTTTACCACCCTATACGATTCTTATTCATATATGGCCAGCACACATAATTAATCATTATCAAGTTCAATCAAAATCATTACATGAGTTTATATCATATAACAACCATATCATACGATAGCATGTTATGTTCAGACATAACCAAACGATCCATTATGCTAATTCAATTTAAAAACTAAGATCATATACAATAGCCATATCGCAGTTAATCACTTATATAAACATGTCCTAATCGAATCACTCAAAAATACATAGTCAAGATTTTAATAGCTTTTTCAGTCCCTCAAACATATGTATAATTTATATATATATCATTCATTAAAAGCATTAAACATTAAAGCCAAGACAAGTTATAGTATGATTAAATATAACCAAATCCAAACTTAACATTTAAGCCATATTCGCATGGCTAAAAGTATACATATCAAAGTTCAAACAAAAACATACATGCCGAAATGTTCTCTTAGACCAACTAAGAAGAGGATACCAAAAAGTTGCAAGTTGGTGTGATGACTTCAATGATGGTCCCGAGCACACAAAATGGATCAAAGAAACCTAAATAAGTAACAAGTAAACACACCAAATGAGTATATAACTCAGTAAGTCATAAGCATTACACTACCGTCCATTAATAAAAGATCATAAGAGAAAACAAATAATGCAAAATGCAAAATCAATTACTCCAACCATACCGAACTATGCTATAATTTCTTAGATTTTCGGTTCAATCTCATGCCAAGTCCTACAATCAAATCAAATACCAAAACAACCCAATTGATTTAGATCTATTTCCTCAAAGCATGGAACAATGATGCACTAGATAAATTTATACATACACAACACATGTCTCAAATTCGATATTTTAGTTAATAGTTCTATCACTTCGTTCTTTCATGCACATTTTATATTATCAACCGAATTTGCACACATAGTGCTTATTACACTCGCACACATAGTGCCAAAGTAAACTGCACACATAGTGCATTGGATTTTCTCTCATGCTTCAACATCCAAATCGGCACACATAGTGCCACTTAATTCCGCACACATAGTGCCATATGTTAACTCATTATGATAAGGCAATTTACTTAATTCAAATATCACATATGGTCACATTAATAAATAGGAAAATCACTCCAAAAGAATACCTATCAAAAGGAATTCTTTTATGATTCACTAGTATTATTTATATACAAACTAATCAACCTTACAAAAATGCTTAAGGACTTACCTTATATTGGATGAAAATGATTCCCAATCGACTACTCAATTGTCTTTGCTTTGCCCTTATTTGATTCTCTCCCTTTGATTTCTTGATCTAGAATAAATACATTTAGTAGTTTAATTACCTTGTTGGATACTTATATGTATAATTTAATGATTTTCACTTCATTTCACAACTATCCTTGTTCAAAACATTAAAACCTTAACTAATGTTCGATTAATGCTTCAAGGCCGAATGTATTACCACTACTAAGATAAGTTAGTCTCAGGTATATTTAATTCTAATATACAAAATCATGAATCAACTCAACCTTATAAGCCAATATTACTCCTTTAGTCGATTATAGAGAGTTAAAAATAATATCACAAACATACACACCTATATGGCCTGTGACACCCCTAAAGTGACCCTAGTCGGAAAGCGGTTTCAGTACCACTAAACCGAGTCACCAAATTATTTAAATGTGATATTTATTGTCTAAAATATGTGATTATGAAGGTGTGAAAGTTTTAGGCTTCGATTTAGTAAATTTGCATGTGAATTTAGTCAAAAGGACTTATGGGTGACATTTTTGAAATGTGATAGCCTAATCTACAAGGACCTAATAGTGCATGTAATCAAAAGGGAAGACTTGCATGTCAATTTTTCCCCCCATCTAGTAGTGGTCGGCCATGACATTTGGATGGACGAAGGGTGATGGGCAAAACATGTCATAGACATGTTGTGTTGGTGCATCATGGGAGGAACCAATAAAATAAAATAAGGAGTATGGGTAATAAAATAATAATGGAAAGGTAAATGATGATGAAAAAAAATTGTCTCATCCATGTTTCCCCCCCATTGCCGTGAATTGAAGAAAGAAAACAAAAAAAAAAGTGTTCATTCTTGAACATCTTTGGCCGAATAGAGGAAAGAAAGGAAGGGGAAGAGCTTGAGAAAATCGGCTATGGTGGTTTGCTAGACTAAGGTATGTTTGATGTTGTCCTTGAGATTCATGCATGGTTTTAGTTGTTAGTTTGAGTTCTACCTAGCCCATGGTTTAAATCTTTGCAATGAGATGGAGAT
Organism: Gossypium hirsutum; assembly: GCF_007990345.1. Classification (NCBI taxonomy): domain Eukaryota; kingdom Viridiplantae; phylum Streptophyta; class Magnoliopsida; order Malvales; family Malvaceae; genus Gossypium; species Gossypium hirsutum. The sequence continues at coordinate 79,653,756 of NC_053434.1, read as the reverse complement.
GATATTCGGCCATGGGTGTTGTCTTCTTGGTTGATGTTTGATGTTGTGGTGATGAGGCATGAAGATGAGTTAAGTTTCGGCTAAGGTGGATTTGTGTTAATGTCATTTGCATGCTAAGTGTAAAGCTTTGTAATGATACATGTGATGGTGATTGATGTGAAAGTGTATATATGTGATAAGGCCTAATGGCCGATGTGATGAATGTGAAAGTGTATATATGTGATAAGGCCTAATGGCCGATGTGATGAATGTGAAAGTGTATATATGTGATAAGGCCTAATGGCCGATGTGATGAATGTGAAAGTGTATATATGTGACAGGGCCGAGTGGCCAACGTGATGGATGTGAAAGTGTATAAATGTGATAAGTCCCGAAGGGCATTTGTGTCAGTACTATATCCGGGTTAAAACCCCGCAGGCTTTATGCGAGAATATTATCACTGATTAATGTCCGTAAGCTTCGTGCTTGTACTATATCCGAGCTCTAAAGACCCGATGACTACGTGTGGAGAATATTATATGTGAGCTTGATTTGCACTAAATCATAAGGTAGTTATGTGATGCATACGAGAGCAATGTATGAGACTATTCCTATGATTATGTGACATCGGATCAGTGTCAGAGGTTATGTGAAATCATACGATATATCTATGTCACATGAGCTCACTTTTATGTGAAATTTTATCTGCCTATTGTATATGATGAGATGTGCATATTCGGTAAAGGGATGGTATGCCCGAAGGAAGAGTGAAATAAAAATACGAACAACTATGTTATAATTTGATTGTTATCTGTTGACACTGCTTAAAACTTACTAAGCATTGTAATGCTTACTCCGTTTACTCTGTTTCCTCTGTTTTATAGATCTCATTTGGAAGCTACAGGCTCGGGGATCATCAGCAACTAGTCACACTATCACTATCCACTGTTTGGTACTGCTACGTTTTGGATTATCTTATGGCATGTATAGAATAGACTAGTGGCGGAAGAATATTTTTGGTTAATGTATATAAGCCATGCGAAAATGGCATCTTTTGAATGTTTACTTAGAGAAGTTTAAATTTTATCCCTGGCTGTGCTTAGTACTTATTTAAATGAATGATCTTTATTTCAAGAAAAAAATTCAAAATTTTACTGTTCTGACATGAGTTACAAGTCCGGTAATGCCCCTTACCTATTCTGGCGACAGTTACGGGATAGGGGTGTTACATGGCCGAATATACCAAATTAAATTTAACATTACCTATGTAATTACCTATAAGTTCTTATACTTCAAATTTCATACATTTAACCTTTTAATGCCTATTAATCATTCTTTTGATCTTAACCTAAAATGGCGACTCCCATACTCAATATTTCAACCGAATTATCCATATCACCAAGACTAAAATTCGCACCTTAAACTTCATACATTCTTATTATGACCTTCATAATTCATTCGGCCCTATCAAAGAACCATTTAACATACAAGGAAAATAATCATAGAGAAAGAAATTAACATTCCAATTAGACTCAATATAACCGAATGTACAGGGTGCTACTAAACTACTTATTCAAAAATCTTCATTCCATACTATCATCCCCCTTTTATTCCATACAACATGAAAATAAACTCTAATTCTAACACTTAGATTCACGGCATGGTGCCTAAACCACCATAAAAGTTTCAACTTTCTTGACATTACCAAGAGTGCATCCAATTATTAACTTAACATATCATAAAACTAAATCAACAATTCAAAACTTACCTTTTACTAGCTAAAGAAGAATGCCGAATTGCTTTAGGGTAAATTTCCCCTTATTCCTTCATCTTTGTTTCGGCTTTGAGAGAAGAAGAAGAAGATGAACACCCTCTCTCTCTTCTCTTTCTTCTATTATTCATCCCTATCATTTCTTTTTTATTAATTCATTTTATTAGAATTATTTAAATCATTTGTTAACTTAAAATTATATTAAATTACAATTAGTGGAGCATCATCATTTCTTGGCCGGCCACTATTATGGGTAAATTGACATGCAAAACCACTCTTTTTAATACATGCACTAATAAACCATTATAAAAATTAACCTATAACATTTCTAAAGTGTTTCATATAAGTCCATTTTAATAAATTCACTTAAAAATGACCAAATTAATGCTTGAAACTTTCACACATGCATTTACTCACATCATGAACATAGAATATAACTTTTAATTATTTATAAAACTCGGTTTTTGTGGTCCCGAAACCACTTTCCAACTAGGGTCTAATTAGAACTGTCATAGTATGTGACTGTGCAAATGAGGGTGGCAAATGGCTTCGTAAATAGCCATTTCCTTGGCCTGTAACACCTCGTTCCCGAGACCGTTGCCGGAGTCGAACACGAGGTGCTAACAGACTTATTTCATTGTAAAACACAGTTCATTTAAAATTTCCAGACAAGATGGCTAACTGCGTCACTGACACCTTAAAAATCATATCTCGAGTTTCAAAACTCGAAAACCAGTTCCGTAAATTTTTCCTGGAACTAGACTCATATGTCCATCTACAAATATTTTTCTAGAATTTTTGGTCAGGCCAATTAGTACAGTTTATTAGTTAAAGTCTCCCCTGTTTCAGGGTTCGACTGCTCTGACCTTCATGCATTACGACTTATATATCTCCCTGTACAGAGCTTCAATACTTTTGCTGTTTGTTTCTAACAAAACTAGACTCAAAAAGGAATCTATAAATATATGGAATAACCTCTAATTATCTCTGGTTAATTTATAGTGAATTTCCAAAGTCGGATCATGGGATCCAGAAATCACTCTGGTCCTGTTCCACGAAAACTTAAATATCCCTTAAAATACAACTCATATGATCGTTTTGTTTCTTCCGTATGAAAGTAGATTCATCAAGGTTAGATTACATAATTTATTCACTATTTAATTCCATTCCCACTATTTTTAGTGTTTTTTCAAATTTACACCACTGCTGCTGTCAGCATCAGCCTTTAAGGTAGACTTTACCTATTTCATAGTTTCCATGATTCAACTAGTCCTTTAGCATATATAGCACAAATTATGATCATGATTAACCATTCCAATGGCCAATCATTGCCAAGCATATCCACACCTCTCAATAACCATATACATACAAAATGATTATAACACTATGCTTAAAATATATAAGCCATTTTCGCATGGCTATCCAAATATATACAACACCAAAGTACTTGACTAATAACACAAGGGCAGTCCTATACATGCCATTTTTAGAGTTCAACCAAAAGTGTACCAAAAGGGCTTTGATAGTGTGGACGACTTCGACTTCGACAATCCCGAGTCCGATAGCTGACGAACCAAAATCTATAAAACAGAAGCATAGCATTCATACGACTAAACGAATAATTTCATATACACATATTCTCACAATCATACCTACTTCACATTTCCAACCCTTATATTCATACATAAGAAATCAACTTGACTAAAAACCGGAAGCTTGTTAATTGATTGAGCAAATTCTATTTAGAAGGAATCAATTATCTCAATGCACATACGAAACATACCTCATCGTTGGGATTTTTCGAGCGTATTAATTGAAATTATTACAGCAGGATCGCTCATTCCCAAACCCAATTATCTTCGGGATTTAGCCGGATATAACCACTCCCACAAGGCCATCGGGTCTTAGCTCGGATATGGTCACTAGCACAAATGCCTTCAGGACTTAGCCCGGATATAGTAACTCGCACAAATGCCTTTGGGACTTAGCCCGGAATTAGTAACTTGCACAAATGCCTTCGGGACTTAGCCCGGAATTATTAACTCGCACAAATGCCTTTGGGACTTAGCCCGGAATTAATCACTAGCACAAATGTCTTCGGGACTTAACCCCGTTAGCATCCAAATATTCATGCACATATCAGTAAATCATGACACATCTTTATTTCATTTTCATAACTAGAATTCAAACACAAATCAATTATTAAGCATTCCCACTTTCGGTTCAATAGCCACATACGAACAACATGATTCGGTTTGCTTCATGACATGATTTCTATGCACATACGGCTACTCATCATGCGTATAGACTAATTAACTCAACATATAATTCAAGTAGAATCATTATATCACCGTATATTTGTTATAATTATACGTCATGACTTAATCAAATCGTAAACTAAGTTTCATTACTCGAAAACTTACCTCGGATGTTGTCGAACGATTTCGACGGCTATTCGATCACTTTTTCCTTCCCTTTATCAGATTTAGTTCCCCTTTGCTCTTGAGCTTAATTTAACAAATAAATTGATTTAATCATTTTGAACATCAAGGAGAAATTTAAGGTACTTAGCCCATGTATATTAGGCATTAGAGTCATATATGTACGAAATCATGAATCAAATAAACATATTAGCCCACACTCTCTTTTAGCCGATTATCTAAGTCAAGATAAAAGCATCAATATGCTTGCCTCTAACCGAATACATGCAACACCAATCTATCTCATGTGGCCGAATATGCATGTCTATGTTGAGGCCAATTATATGCTTAATACTTCCTACAAATATGGTTACTTGTATTAACTACATACCATTTTGTTTCAAGTTCAAAACTCGGCTAATACACATATATACACTAGTAATCAAATACTAATATTTGCACTTCACCTTACTACCATTTCTCATGCAAATAACATGAACAACAACCATATTTCCTACTATGGCCGAATGCATCAAGACACCATACCATTTCAATTTTGGTCTTGGGTTAAACAAAGAACCTAATGTCTAACTCAAAAAAAATGCTAAAAAGAAAATCCAAGAGGCATCAATCCACCATCACATGTATCATTACAAAGCTTCACATTTAGCATGCAAATGACATCAATACAAATCCACCTTAGCCGAAACTTAACTCATCTTCATGCATCATCACCACAACATCAAACACCAACCAAGAAGACAACACCCATGGCCGAATATCATCTCCATCACATAGCAAATATTTAAACCGTGGGCTAGGTAGAACTCAAGCTAACAACTAAAACATGCATGCATCTCATAGAACATCATCAAACATACCTTAATCTAGATACAAGTATGGCCGAACCTCTTCAACCTTTTCTTCCCCTCCTTCCTTTGATTTTTCGGTCAAGAAGAAACAAATGAGAACCCCCTTTTTTTTTTCATCATCCTACTAACCATTATTATTTTATTGCCCATGCTCCTTATTTTATTTTTCCTAACATAAAACACTAACATAAAAGGTTTATAATACCTTTTATCCCATAGCATGGCCGGCCACTAGTCAAATTTTGGGTAATTTGACATGCAAACCCATCACCTTTATAACATGCATTAATAGGCCACTTACATTTGCCTAGCACATTTCTAAATTTTCTCACATAAGTCCTATTAACTAAATTCACATGCAATTAACTAAATCGAAGCTTAAAACTTTCACACATTCATATTCACATATTTTAGACAATAATTATCATATTCAAATTATTTGGTGACTCGGTTTAGCGGTCCCGAAACCGCTTTCCGACTAGGGTCACTTTAGGGCTGTCACAACTCTCCCCCACTTAAGAAATTTTCGTCCCCGAAAATCTTACCGGTAAATAGTTTTGGGTATCGTTCTTTCATGGCGTTCTCGGTTTGAGCCATAACACCTTTACTAACGGAACCTTTTTGTTTCGCAACTCTTTCACTTCACGAGCTAGGATACGAATCGGTTCTTCTTCATAACTCATATCGGCTTGAATTTCAACCTCGGAGGGACTTATTATGTGCGAAGGATCAGATCTGTAATGTCGAAGCATCGAAACATGAAAAACGTTGTGGATCCTTTCAAGTTCAGGGGGTAAAAGTAACCTATATGCAACTGGGCCAACTCGGTCGGAGATTTCATACGGCCCAATGAATCTCGGACTCAATTTGCCCTTACGGCCAAATCTGAGTATCTTTTTCCAAGGCGAAACTTTAAGAAACACTTTGCCTCCCACCTGATACTCAATGTCTTTTCGTTTCAAATCCGCGTACGACTTCTGACGATCTGTGGCTACCTTCAGACTTTCACGGATTACTTTTACTTTCTGCTCAGCATCTTTAACCAAATCAACTCCGAAAATTTTAGTTTCACCGAGCTCGGTCCAAAACAATGGTGTACGGAATTTACGACCGTACAAAGCCTCGTAAGGTGCCATCTTAATACTTGATTGAAAACTGTTGTTGTAAGCGAATTCAATCAAAGGTAAATACCGTTCCCATGAACCACTAAACTCAAGGATGCAGCATCTCAACATATCCTCGAGTATCTGAATTATCCGCTCGGATTGACCATCGGTTTGGGGATGAAAAGCGGTGCTAAAATGCAACTTGGTACCCAAAGCTTCTTGCAATTTCTTCCAAAATCGCGAGGTGAATCTCGGATATTTGTCCGACACAATAGAAATGGGTATCCCGTGTAATCTCACAATCTGAGAAACATATAACTTAGCTAGTTTATCCAATGAAAAATCCGTGCGTACGGGGATAAAGTGAGCTGACTTAGTCAGTCTATCAACAACAACTGAAATCGCATCTTTCTTACTTGCCGACACTGGCAACCCAGATACAAAATCCATCGTGACTCGATCCTATTTCCATTCAGGTATCATGATCGGCTGAAGTAAACCCGTAGGCACCTGATGTTCCGCCTTCACTTGCTGACATACTAAGCACTTCGAAACAAAATTGGAAATGTCTCGTTTCATACCATGCCACCAAAACTGACGTCTCACATCGTTGTACATTTTCGTACTCCCCGGGTGAATTGACATTCAGCTACAATGAGCTTCGTTCAGAATCATCGAAATAAGTTCTCAATTTCTTGGAACACACAAACGACTTCTGAACCTCAAACAATCATCATCATCAATTTAAAACTCTAATTCCATATCCGGAACACATTCAGCCCATTTTGCAACCAATTCATCATCGACTTTCTGAGCTTCACGAATTTGATGAATCAACAATGGTTTGGCATTTAATTCGGCTACTAACACATTGTCGGGTAGAACAGACAAGTGTACATTCATCGCTCGTAAAGCAAACAGTGATTTTCGGCTTAAGGCGTCCGCAACCACATTAGCCTTTCCCAGGTGATAATCAATGACAAGCTCATAATCTTTCAACAACTCAAGCCAACGCGTTTGTCGCAGATTCAAGTCTCTTTGAGTCATCAAATATTTGAGACTTTTGTGATCCGAATATACATGGCACTTCTCACCAAATAAATAATGTCGCCATATTTTCAAAGCGAATACGATGGCAGCTAGTTTGAGATCATGGGTCAGATAATTTTTCTCATGTGGCTTTAATTGTCTCGACGCATAGGCCACAACTCGACCTTCTTGCATCAATACGCAACCCAACCCAAGTAGGGATGCATCACTATAAATGACAAACTCCTTGCCTGATTCAAGCTGCACTAGTACTGGAGCTTCCGTCAAATGAGTTTTCAATTGATCGAAACTTTTTTGACACTTTTCTGTCCATTCAAACTTAACATCTTTCTGAAGTAGTTTCGTCATTGGTGTGGCTATCATCGAGAAACCTTTTACAAGCCGTCGGTAGTAACCCGCAAGTCCCAAAAAGCTCTGAACCTCAGTAATATTTCTCGGAGGCTTCTAGTTAAGTATGGCTAAAATTTTGCTCGGATCGACTCGAATACCCGATGCAGATACCACATGTCCCAAGAAGCTAACCTCTCTTAGCCATAACTCACACTTACTGAACTTAGCATACAACTGCTTATCCCGTAAAATTTGCAACACTAATCCCAGGTGTTCAGCATGATCGGTTTCATTTCTCGAATAGACCAAAATATCATCGATAAACACAACTACAAATCGATCCAAATACGGTCTGAAGATCCGATTCATCAAATCCATAAATACCGCGGGGGCATTAGTGAGCCCAAACGGCATCACTAAGAATTCGTAGTGATCGTATCTCGTTTTGAAAGCAGTTTTGGGTATATCCGAATCTCGAATTCGCAACTGATAATAACCCGATCTCAAATCTATCTTTGAAAACACCGAGGCTCCCTTTAGTTGATCAAACAAATCATCAATACGCGGTAACGGATATTTATTCTTTATTATTACTTTATTCAGCTGACGATAGTCGATGCACAACCTCATGGTTCCGTCCTTCTTTTTCTCAAACAATACTGGCGCACCCCAAGGTGAGAAACTAGGTCGAGCGAAACCTCTTTCCGTCAACTCTTGCAACTGAGCTTTCAACTCTTTTAACTCGGTTGGTGCCATACAATACGGAGCTATCGAAATCGGTGTAGTCCCAGGTACGAGCTCAATACCAAACTCTACCTCCCGAACAGGTGGTAAACCCGGTAATTCTTCGGGAAAAACATCCGGGTATTCACAAACCACTGGCACAGATTCAGGCTTCTTTTCTAGCTCTTTGTCATCAAGTACATACGCAAGGTATGCTTCACACCCCTTTCTTACATATTTCTGAGCCAACATCGATGATATTACAGCTGGCAACCTATTCACGTCAGTAGACTCAACTCGGATTACCTCGTTATTCACACACCTTAAATGGATGGCTTTTCTTTTGCAATTTACAATTGCATCATGTACGGTCAACCAATCCATACCGAGGATAACATCAAATTCGTCAAACGGTAAAAGCATCAAATCGGCCGGAAAACAAGAACCTCGGATTACTAGGGGACATTTCTTGCACACTTTGTCGACAAGCACGTAACGACCCAAAGGATTTGACACCCGAATTACTAACTCAGTAGACTCAACAAGTAGAGTCTTACTGGATACTAAGATTTCACATATATAAGAATGAGTAGAACCAGGGTCAATCAAAGCAATAACATTAGTATCAAAGAGAGTAAAAGTACCAGTAATAACATCTGGCGAGTAAGCATCCTCGCGTGCGCGTATATCGTAAGCTCTAGCAGGAGCACTAGCCTCAGATCTAGTTGTAGCATCTCTAGATCCTCTCTGACAGCCACTAGCATCGCATGTATTTCTAGACGGTCTACCCCGAGCAGTAGTCGCACCTGGTTTCCCACTCTGATTCATATTTTGTTCCGACAGTCTCAGGCAATCCTTGATAAAATGGTCAGCTGATCCGCATTTATAACAGGAGCGGTCATGGAATCTACAACTCCCCGAATGCCATTTACCACAATACTGACACTCCGTTCTGTCTCGACGATCATTTCCACCACTGGCGACTGAAGTGACTCGTACACCCACAGGGGGTCGATCACGATCTCGTCTAGAAAAACCCAAAGTGTCTCTAGATCGGCCTAAGTCATCTCTAAATTTCTTCGATGACTGTTGAAAGGGCCTCCCCGAAGACCTCTTACGAAACTCTTTTGCTCCCATATCATCTTTTCTTTTCTCCATATTGAGCTCCTCGGCTTTGCAAGCTCGCTCGACAAGTACCACAAATTCTCGGATTTCTAAAATGCCAACATACAGCTTTATATCATCATTCAGTCCATCCTCGAAACGTTTACACATCACGGCTTCTGAAGAAATGCATTCTCGAGCGTAACGGCTAAGCCTTACAAACTTTCGTTCATAATCGGTAACCGACATGGAACCCTGTTTAAGTTCAAGAAATTCCTTCCGTTTTTGATCCATGAATCTCTGACTGATATACTTTTTCTGAAACTCGGTTTGGAAAAACTCCCAAGTTACTTGCTCTCGGGGCACAACAGAAGTCAACGTATTCCAAAAATAGTAGGCAGAATCACGTAGCAAGGAGATAGTACGCTTTAGGCACTCATCGGGTGTGCAAGATAGCTCATCGAGTACCCGAATAGTGTTGTCCAACCAAAATTCAGCTTGCTCGGCATCATCGCTGTCCGTAGCTTTAAATTCAGTAGCCCCGTGTTTTCGGATTCTGTCAACTGGGGGCTTATTTGACCTTATTTGGTCAGTTGTCGGAGGTATTGTAGGTGCGGGGGTGGTATTAGTCGGGAATGGAGGTTGTGGAATAGCCGTATTAGTTCGAATGTATTGGTTGAACCAATCATTCATCACGCTATAAAAAGCTTGTCTAGCTTCGTCATTCGGATTACTAGCAATAGGTTGAGAGTCCGCCGGTGCTGTCCCTTGCGCGGGAGCAGGTGCTACACTCTCAAGATCATCAGCTACCGCTCGGTTGGGATCGGGATCCATTACTATAAATAAACACATTTTCAATTGTCAGAAATCACCACACTATCAAATAATCACATAATGGCATGTATAGCTAGACCCAAACGTATTACGGTAGTCCTAGGATCGACTAAACCGTAACTATGATACCAATAAAATTGTAACACCCAGTACCCGAGACCGTTGCCGGAGTCGAACACGAGGTGCTAACAGACTTATTTCATTATAAAACACAGTTCATTTAAAATTTCCAGACAAGCTGGCTAACTGCATCACTGACACCTTAAAAATCATATCTCAAGTTCCAAAACTCAAAAACAAGTTCCGTAAATATTTCCTGGAATGAGACTCATATGTCCATCTACAAATATTTTTCTAGAATTTTTGGTCAGGCCAATTAGTACAGTTTATTAGTTAACGTCTCCCCTGTTTCAGGGTTCGACTGCTCTGACCTTCATGCATTACGACTTATATATCTCCCTGTACAGGGCTTCAATACTTATACCGTTTGTTTCTAACGAAACTAGACTCAAAAAGGAATCTATAAATATATGGCATGACCTCTAATTATCTATGGTTAATTTATAGTGAATTTCCAAATTCAGATCATGGGATCCAGAAATCGCTCTGGCCCTGTTCCACGAATACTTAAATATCCCTTAAAATACAACTCATATGATCGTTTTGTTTCTTCCGTATGAAAGTAGATTCATCAAGGCTCGATTACATAATTTATTCACTATTTAATTCCATTCCCACTATTTTTAGTGATTTTTCAAATTTACGCCACTACTGCTGTCAGCATCTGCCTTTAAGGTAGACTTTACCTATTTCATAGTTTCCATGATTCAACTAGCCCTTTAGCATATATAGCACAAATTATGATCATGATTAACCATTCCAATGGCCAATCATTGCCAAGCATATCCACACCTCTCAATAACCATATACATACAAAATGATTATAACACTATGCTTAAAATATATAAGCCATTTTGCATGGCTATCCAAATATATACAACACCAAAGTACTTGACTAATAACACAAGGGCAGTCCTATACATGCCATTTTCAGAGTTCAACCAAAAGTGTACCAAAAGGGCTTTGATAGTGTGGATGACTTCGACTTCGACAATCCCGAGTCCGATAGCTGACGAACCAAAATCTATAAAACAGAGAATCAAAGAAACGGAATAAGCATTTAATGCTTAGTAAGTTTTGAGCAATGAAATCATGCACAACTGAAGCATAGCATTCATACGACTAAACGAATAATTTCATATATACATATTCTCACAATCATACCTACTTCACATTTCCAACCCTTATATTCATACATAAGAAATCAACTTGACTAAAAACCGGAAGCTTGTTAATTGATTGAGCAAATTCTATTTAGAAGGAATCAATTATCTCAATGCACATACGAAACATACCTCATCGTTGGGATTTTTTCGAGCGTATTAATTGAAATTATTACAGCAGGATCGCTCATTCCCAAACCCAATTATCTTCAGGATTTAGCCGGATATAACCACTCGCACAAGGACGTCGGGTCTTAGCTCGGATATGGTCACTAGCACAAATGCCTTCGGGACTTAGCCCAGATATAGTAACTCGCACAAATGCCTTCGGGACTTAGCCCGGAATTAGTAACTCGCACAAATGCCTTCGAGACTTAGCCCGGAATTATTAACTCGCACAAATGCCTTCGGGACTTAGCCCGGAATTAATCACTAGCACAAATGTCTTCGGGACTTAACCCCGTTAGCATCCAAATATTCATGCACATATCAGTAAATCATGACACATCTTTATTTCATTTTCATAACTAGAATTCAAACACAAATCAATTATTAAGCATTCCCTTTTCGGCTCAATAGCCACATACGAACAGCATGATTCAGTTTGCTTCATGACATGATTTCTATGCACATACGGCTACTCATCATACGTATAGACTAATTAACTCAACATATAATTCAAGTAGAATCATTATATCACCGTATATTTGTTATGATTATACGTCATGACTTAATCAAATCGTAAACTAAGTTTCATTACTCGAAAACTTACCTCGGATGTTGTCGAACGATTTCGACGGCTATTCGATCACTTTTTCCTTCCCTTTATCAGATTTAGTTCCCCTTTGCTCTTGAGCTTAATTTAACAAATAAATTGATTTAATCATTTTGAACATCAAGGAGAAATTTAAGGTACTTAGCCCATGTATATTAGGCATTAGAGTCATATATGTACGAAATCATGAATCAAATAAACATATTAGCTCACACTCTCTTTTAGCCGATTATCTAAGCCAAGATAAAAGCATCAATATGCTTGCCTCTAACCGAATACATGCAACACCAATCTATCTCATGTGGCCGAATATGCATGTCTATGTTGAGGCCAATTATATGCTTAATACTTCCTACAAATATGGTTACTTGTATTAACTACATACCATTTTGTTTCAAGTTCAAAACTCGGCTAATACACATATATATACTAGTAATCAAATACTAATATTTGCACTTCACCTTACTACCGTTTCTCATGCAAATAACATGAACAACAACCATATTTCCTACAATGGCCGAATGCATCAAGACACCATACCATTTCAATTTTGGTCATGGGTTAAACAAAGAACCTAATGTCTAACTCAAAAAAAATGCTAAAAAGAAAATCCAAGAGGCATCAATCCACCATCACATGTATCATTACAAAGCTTCACATTTAGCATGCAAATGACATCAACACAAATCCACCTTAGCCGAAACTTAACTCATCTTCATGCATCATCACCACAACATCAAACACCAACCAAGAAGACAACACCCATGGCCGAATATCATCTCCATCACATAGCAAAGATTTAAACCATGGGCTAGGTAGAACTCAAGCTAACAACTAAAACATGCATGCATCTCATGGAACATCATCAAACATACCTTAATCTAGATACAAGTATGGCCGAACCTCTTCAACCTTTTCTTCCCCTCCTTCCTTTGATTTTTCGGTCAAGAAGAAACAAATGAGAACCCCTTTTTTTTCATCATCCTACTAACCATTATTATTTTATTGCCCATGCTCCTTATTTTATTTTTCCTAACATAAAGCACTAACATAAAAGGTTTATAATACTTTTTATCCCATAGCATGGCCGGCCACTAGTCAACTTTTGGGTAATTTGACATGCAAACCCATCACCTTTATAACATGCATTAATAGGCCACTTACATTTGCCTAGGGCATTTCTAAATTTTCTCACATAAGTCCTATTAACTAAATTCACATGCAATTAACTAAATCGAAGCTTAAAACTTTCACACATTCATATTCACATATTTTAGATAATAATTATCATATTCAAATAATTTGGTGACTCGGTTTAGCGGTCCCGAAACCGCTTTCCGACTAGGGTCACTTTAGGGCTGTCACATGGCCACACGGGCAGGGACACGACCGTGCATCTCAGCCGTGTGAAGGACACGGCCCTGAGACATGGGCATGTGACTTGACCGTGTGATCCCAAATTGTGCATGACGTCATAAGTAGAGAGTTACACGGACTGAGGACATGGGCATGTCCCAAGCCACACGGGCGTGTGTATGACCATGCAGCCTACCCACACGGGTGTGTGGCTCTCAAAGTATGAAAATTTTCTAAGTGTAGTAAAAGTTCCAAAAGTTTTTGGTTTAGTTCCGAACCACTCCCAACGCAAGTTTTGGGCCTTGTAGACCCATATAAGGGACGATATGCATGTGATTGGATTAATTTGATTTGTTCCAAATTTTATGGCTTGGTTTTGTACGAATGTTTATGTTTAAGTCCGGTAACGCCTTGAACCCTGTCCTAGTGTCGGATACGAGTAAGGGGTGTTACACCTATCTTGTCTTTCACCTACACTAACAGTTAAACACATTCACAAACCATATCAAAGCATTTAAAACAAGTCTAAATCATGTCTAAAACATGACATAATATCACATACTTAGGTACCCCAGATGGCAATTTATTATCCTGTTAATCTATCATTCATACTTGTCTAGTTACCAAATACATATATGCATGATCGCATTCATTATTCAAACATGATAGATCCACTTATAAATATATCAAAATATGTCAAAGACAAGTCATTCTAATGGGTAGTTATAATTAAAGAATTTATATGCCATTATTGGCTAAATAACCTATACATGCCATTATAACCATAATTGATTTACCATATATACCAAAATAGGCCGATGGATAGTGTGAGTGATCTCCGCCAAGCTTCCAATCCAACGAGCTTCCGAATTACTATGGAATAGAGCAAAATAAAATAGAGTAAGCATATAATGCTTAGTAAGTTTGTATAACATGGTAATTAACTTACCACTCATTTAAATTCAATATAAACATGCAAGGCACATTTAATCTACTTGATCACGAGCCTTAACACATATCCTTATCACCCTTGTTAGTCATATATTTCATATAAATTTCAAGAAACATGTATGGGCTCAACAATAATTAGATTTTCATGTATATATACTTTCAACATCATATATTTATATAACATATACAAATCATATCCTTGTATTTCAAGTACATTTTCATAATAATTCATCAAATGTTCTGATTATTTCATGTCGGAACTTTGCCCATGAAATCATTCAAAATATCAATGTCACATGGGTAGTACACTTAAGGTGTACAAATCTATGATCATGGATGACCATTTTCTCCAAATAAATTCCATGTTCATATATAATCATCTCATATTTCCATATCTTATGTATCGTTATTTTCATGTATTTCAGGCAAATACGTATAATAATTCATTTCGTGCTCATATTTTCTCATGTCAGGATTTTGCCCATTGAATTTATTTAAAATATAGATAGATACACATGTAGTACACTCGAGGTGTACAATTTATAATCTATCCATTCATATTTAGGGGTGCTCATTAAAGCACATCATCAAGAAACCCTCTCTCGAGCCATAGAACAGGAAGCTCATGTGAGCCATGTTACAGGAAGCTTATTTGGGCTACATAACGGAAAGATCAAATAGAGCCATAATCAAGAAGTTGACAAAAGAATTTTAAATTAGGAAGCTCATGAAGAGCCTAACGAGAAGCTCACAAAGAGCCACATAATGGGAGCTTCAGATAGCAATATATCGAGAAGTTCAAGCAAGCATATCGAGAAGCTCCGGAGAGCCATATAACAGGACGCTCATAAAGAGCTGCGGTATGTTTGCAACATATGCAGGACCACTACCAATCATATAACAGGATGCTCACAAAGAGCTGCGGTAAGTCCGCAACACATGCAGGGTCACTATCGATCAAGATGCTTGCAGGAACCATATAACGGGAAGCTCAAGAAGGTCAATAACAGGATGCTCGGGAAATCCTGTATCCATCGAATTTCATTTATTCATACGAGACTTATCATTTATCGGCCATTATCGGATATGTATTCAATTTCATATGCATGACAACTACATAATTCTCATACACAACATTCAATCAAGCATATAAATGTACAAATTTAGTTACACGAACTTACCTCAATAAATGTTCGTTTACGTAAAATCTACTAATCTAACACTTTCTCTTTCCTCTCTCTAACTTCTAATTTGGTCTATTCGGATCTATACGAGTAAATTTAATATCAATTTAATACAATTCATACTCAATTATGTTCAATTCACATTTTAGGTAAAATTACTGTTTTGCCCCTAAACTTTTAATTAATGACAATTTCATCCTTAGGCTCGGAAAATGAAATTCATGCAATTTAATCCTTATTCCAAACCTAGTTGAATTTTACATGTAACATTTACAGCCCATGTATTTCATAAAATTTAGAATTTTTCCATAGATTTCACATCTTTACAGTTTAGTCCCTAAATCATAATTTCATCAAAATTCACTTTGCAAAAGTTGTTTATCTTTCAATAACCTTTTATTTTCAACCATAAATTTCAAAATTTCAGTATACTCATCGATGAAAAAACCTAGTACTTTGATAACTTTACAAATTAGTCTCCGAGATAGCTAAATTAAGTTATTACGATCTCGAAAACATGAAAATTACTAAAACGGGACTTGAATACTTACCCAATTAAGCCAAACTATCTTGCTTGAGCCCACTTTCTCTTAGCTAGGGTTTCCATGTTTTATTTCGGAAAGATGATGGTAAAATGATGATATTTTTATTTTTTATCATTTATCATCTTTTATTATTTTACTTTCCAATATCATCCTTTTCTTTATTTTATTTTCCATAGATGAATTATCATCCTTAACCACTAAGCATTCTTAAATGGTCTATTTAAGAACCTCGACTTAAATTTCTATAGCTATTTAATCCATCTAGCTATTAGAACTCAACTTTTGCACTGTGCTATTTGGTCCTTTATCAAATTAGACATGTAACCGGTAAAATTTCTTTACAAAATTTTCATATAACATTTCCATCATACTATAGACCATAAAATAATATTAAATTAAATTTCCCTTCTAGAATCGGATTTGTGGTTTTGAAACCACTGTTCTGATTTCACTGAAAATGGGCTATTACAACTCTCCCTCTTAAAGAATTTTCGTCCTCGAAAATCTTACTAGTAATGAGGTTCAGATATTACTTTCTCATAATTTCTTCCAGTTCCCAAGTAGCTTCTTCTATATTGTGTCATTTCCAGAAAACTTTTACGAAAGCTATCTTTTTATTTCTCAGTTCTTTCACTTCAAGTGCCAGAATTT
This sequence comes from Gossypium hirsutum, assembly GCF_007990345.1. Lineage (NCBI taxonomy): Eukaryota > Viridiplantae > Streptophyta > Magnoliopsida > Malvales > Malvaceae > Gossypium > Gossypium hirsutum. Next base: position 79,636,822 of record NC_053434.1, on the reverse strand, counting down.
CAATTAGTCCCTTACTGTAAGTTATGTCAAGCTGAATTTCAATATCTATTAGAGAAATAACATGTGAAAAATCTAATCGATACCATCATAACATATACACATGAATAACATTGTGAATTCTATCAAGCTCTGGCAATAATGATAATCGGTACGCAACAAGTCTGATTCTTTTCAATGATCTCATATGGCCCAATAAACCATGGTCTTTATCTAATTTTATGGCCAAACTGGAGAACTTTCTTCTGTGACAAAATTTTAAGGATATTTTGCCTCTAACTCAGAACTCTATTTCTTTTCATTTAATATTCACATAAGATCTCTAACGATCAGAAATTGCCTTAAAACTATTTTGGATCACTTTCACTTTTTTCTTTAGTTTCACGGATCAAATCAACTCCATGTATTGTTTTTCTCACCAAGATCAGTCCAATACTATGATATTTTACATTCATGATTATACAGAGTTTCGTAGGGTGCCATTTTAATACTTGTTTGGAAACTGTTATTATATGCGAATTCAACTAACGATAATTATTTATTTTCCAATTGCCTTCAAATTCTAAAATACAACATCGAACCATATCTTCAAGAATCTAAGTCACACATTCAGGTTGACCATCAATTTAAGGATGAAATATGGTACTAAAATGTAACCATGTACCCAGAGCTTCTTGTAACTTGTTCCAAAATCGGGATGTGAACTGTGGATCTCAATCAGAAATAATAGAAACTAGCATACCATGCAATCTGAAAATATCAGAAACATATAATTGAGACAAGCTATTAAGGAAGAAATTCATTCATACCAGGATAAAATGTGTAGACCTCGTCAAATGATCGACGATTACTATAACACCCCAAACCCGGCCTAGACATTATGGCGTAATCTACAATGTCACATTGGAGTGTTTTTCAAAATATAGTTTCTTGGAAAATGCATTCCACCTAAAAACTTCTTTGAGTTCTTGACAAAAATTTAGGGTGATTGTTCATTGTGAAAACTCAAGTTGTCTTAGAAAAATATTGATCATATTAGATTGTTATTACCCTTTAAAACAGTGTTTTTTGTGGAAGCTCTCAAAATATGTTGCGTAATCGTGATGTTTTAGAAAAACATTTGTATATATTTTCTTGAAAATTCGTGCCCTACTACTATTAGTCTAAAATCAAGGTAAATAAATCCCTAAAATTAAAATGAAACATAAAGAGGCCTTATTACATAATGAAAACGCAAAAGTAAACCTTATTTATAAAATAAAAAAATTTAAATAAGTTGAGTGGCCGCCACTGAGTCCTCCGTCGCGTCGATCCGTCTACATTTAGGGATTTCCTGCACAATTAACAGAGAGGTGAGTTTTTGAAAACTCAATGTGTGGAATCCCATAAAAGTAATCAATCAGAGTAAGCATAATTTGGGCCTAAGCCATTTTAGTAACAGCTAGGGCCTTAGCCCATTTCAGTAATAGTAGCAATCTAGGCCTGAGCCCGAGTCAGTAACACTAGCAGTTTAGGCCTGAGCCCGTTTCAGTAATAGTAGCAGTCTGGGCCTAAGCCCATTAACATATTAATACAGTATGCAAACAAAGAGTCCCACCTAATCTATCCTCTACACACCATCTCTGTACCAACCCTACACACTATGTAGGGATAAAATCGACCCACCCCTCCCTACAGACCAAGTAATACCAGTTGCGGCACTAAAACAGCATATGCAGCAGAGCTCCCAGTAATAGGCTTATAGCCTTTCAGTACACTTCCTCCAAAATCACATATCCAACCTCATGCAATGCAACATAATATAAAAGTATATGCAGTACAGATGGCATGCTCATACAGTCATACATCACACAGGGGTAAAATAGTTATCTTACCAAAATAAGGGTCCAGGTACACTTACTGGCCCAACAGTAGGTCCATAGTTGTCTTGGGCAACCCATGCAACCTTAATAGACAATCAGTGATAATGAGCCTATAGCCCATAGAACCGGCCCATGTGGGCCCACATAGCCTAGAAATGGCCTTAGTCGTGCAGTTCACACAACCTGGCCCACTATTTACCATACTTTTGTGCATTTTTCCCATGTGTGGCCCACAGGCCCATTGGGCCCACACTGCCCGATTCGTCCCAATATTGCTTTGGTCTATGAAAATGCTCATGGCCATCTCATCAACCACACGGTTGTGTTTTTATGATATGGCCTACCACACGGTTGGCCACACACCCGTGAGGTGTCGACAGCCCACTTTTTGGCTTTTCTGCCGTTTCACATCTAATGGTAGTGTTGTTCACACACACATATTGCGATGTCGTAGTCAAACCACTTTTGAGATCGAGAACCAAAGAGACAATCGCAGTACCCCTCTTATTCCAAAACCACGTATTCTCTCCAATGCTTTACCAATAAATGAGATATCACTTGTAGGGGAAAAGTAGTCGGCCTAACACCTTGTTATGAACTTGAGTCCCAATAAATCAAGGGGATTCTGTAGTCCTTCAGCAAGAAATGGCCAAGGAACAAAAAGAAAAAAAGAGAAGGAATACGGTTAGCCTTGACAAGATTCGGCCAAAACAAGAAGAACAGAAAAGTTGAGAGAGGGAGGGAAGAAGAAGGAATGAATTGGTCCACAAGTACGACTAAGAACCGAAAAGGGTTTGTGAGATGAAGGACAAGTGCTATTTGGCCAAGGAGGAGAATACTAATTGAGAAAAAGGGAGTGAAAGACAGAAATCAGTGGACTAGAGGGCTAGAGAGAAGAGTAGAATCAAACTCACAAAAACTGAAAGGGTACTCGAGACAGAATCCAGGTAATGCACGGCTTCAGAAACAAAGGTGAAAAAGACCAGAAATGCCAAAAAAAAATAGCAAGAGAAGCTCCCTAAACTCAAAGCTGAATTCTTATGGTCAAAGTACCTATTCGGCTACAACTCTTCTCCCTTTTAAATCCCACAAAGTTCTCCTCAAATCAATCCCCCATTATCTCTTCAATTAACAAGTTCAAAATCTACTCAACCCAATAGTGTTTCTGTCAAACATAACCTCTTCCATGACCATCAGTAAAAATAATCTCCATGTGTAGCAGCAGGGATTTGAACATCAGACCTCCTTGCACACTCCATATGGCACTTACCGCTAGGCTAGTAGGCTTTTTATGTCATGCCTTTCTTACCTTAATTTAAAAGTCTACTAGCTAAAGAAATGGGTTTATACAAATAGAACCAAAATTTTTCTCAAGCCAGGGCTTGAACCCATGACTTCTCAGACACTCCTAGAGCATTAAAACACTAAGTCAGACATACATCCACACCATAATACACAAAAATAATTTTAACAGGGTTTTCGGGAGGGTTTTGGGGCGTCACAATTCTACCCTCCTTAAAGAAAATTTTAGCCTCATAATTTACCTGGTCAGAATAGGTGATGGTATTGTTGTCACATTTCATCCTCGGGTTCCCACTTAGCCTCCTGAGAACTATGATTCTGCCAAATAACTTTCACTAATAGAATTGATTTCCTTCTCAAGACTTTCACCTCTCGATCCAAAATTTAGACTGGTTCCTTCTCAAAAGTCTTGCCTGGTCTGACTTCAATCTCCTCAACCGGTACCACATGCGTAGGATCAGAGTGGTAGCGTCTCAGTATCGAGACGTGGAACACATCATGAATCTGCTCTAATTCTAGAGGTAGCTCTAACTAGTAGGCAACTAGTCCTACTCCTCTCAAAATGCAGTAAGGCCCAATAAACCTTGGGCTCAACTTGCCCTTACGCTCAAATCTCAGTACCTTCTTCCATGGCGAGACCTTTAGCAAGACAAAATCTCCAACAAAATACTCAATTTCCTTATGCTACAGATCCACATATGACTTTTGTCTGTCTGATGCTGCCTTCATTCGATTCCGAATTAATATAACCTTATCTTTGCTATCAGATACTAGCTCAAGACCCAAAATACGCCGCTCACCCAACTCAGTCCAACATGACGGAGTGCGACACCTACGACCATGTAGTGCTTCGTAAGGCACCATCTAAATGCTAGACTGATAGCTATTGTTGTAAGCAAACTCTACTAGCAGCAAGTAATCCTCCCAACTGCCTCAGAAGTCAATCGCACAACTCCTTAACATGTCCTCCAGTATCTAAATTACCCTCTCAAACTGACTATCTATCTAAGGATGGAACAGAGTACTGAAGTCCAACCGTGTACCTAGAGCTTCATGTAACTTCTTCCAGAACTGAGATGTGAAGTGAGGATCTCTGTCAGATATTATGGAAACTGGTGCCCCATGCAGTCTCACTATCTTAGATACATATAGCTTAGCCAGTTTATGTAATGAATAATCTGTGTGAACCGCTATGAAATGAGCAGTTTTGGTTAACCGATCCACGATGACCCATACTAAATCTTTCTTAGAAGGCGTGAGGGGTAGCCCACTCACAAAGTCCATAGTTACTCTTTCCCACTTCTACAGTGAAATCTTAACCAGCTGAAGTAACCCAGAAGACAACTAATGTTCCACTTTAACCTGTTGGCAAGTCAGACATTTCCCCACAAAGTCGGTAATCTCACGCTTAAGACCCCGCCACCAATATATCTCACGAAGATCTCTGTACATCTTATTTCCACCTAGGTGCATAGCATAGGGGCTACTATACGCCTCTTGTAGCAAAGTCTGCCTCAAATCAGTATCCTTAGGTACACAAATTTTGCCTCAGAAATAGAGTACCCCTTCATTATTTAGCCCAAAATCTACAGTATTACCATTCTCGATCTGACGGAACCGAAGACCTAATGACTCATCTTCCAACTGTTTACTCTTAATGTGCTCAGTCCACACTGGTTTAACTTGGAGTTCAGCCAACAAGCTACCATTATCAAATAAGCTAAGATGAGCAAACGTTGCTCTCAGATCAGTCCTAGCCCTACGGCTCAATGCGTCAGCCACCATATTGGCCTTACCAGGATCGTATTCAATCGAACAGTCATAATCATTAAGCAGCTCAATCCATCTACACTGCCTAAGATTTAACTCGTTTTAAGTGAGGAGATACTTCAGGCTCTTGTGATCCGTGTAAATGATACACTTCTCACCATACAAATAATGCCTCCAAATTTTCAATACGAATACCACTGCAGCCAACTCCAAGTCATATGTCGGATAATTCTTCTCATGCGTTTTAAGCTGGCGAGATGCATAAGCTACCACCTTACCCCCTTGCATCAACACACAACCGAAACCAACATGTGATGCATCGCTGTAGATAGTAAATTCTTTCCCAAACTCCGGCTGAATCAAGACAGGGGCCTCAGTCAGAACTTTCGCTCAAAGCTCTCCTGCTATGCATCAGTCTAGTTAAACGGTACGCCCTTGCGTAAGGCGCGGCAATCAGTGAGAACCCCTCTAAAAATCTTCGATAGTACCCAGCCAGTCCCAGAAAACTACGAATTTTTGATACAGTATTAGGCTGCTTCCAATCCAAAATAGTCTCAATCTTTCGTGGATCAACCCTAATCCCCTCAGCAGATACCACATGACCAAGAAACATTACCTCACGTAGCCAGAATTTACACTTGCTGAATTTTGGCATACAGTTGTGTCTCCCACAAATTTTGCAGAACTACTCATAGATGTTCATCATGTTTATCTTCAGTCCTTGAATACGCTAGTGTGTCATCAATAAATACTACAACAAACCGATCCAAATAGGGTTGAAACACTCTGTTCATTAGATTCATAAAAACTTCCAGTGCATTTGTCAGTCCAAAAGGCATTACCAGGAACTCGTAATGACCATAACGAGTCCTAAACGCCGTCTTGTGCACATCGACCTCTTTTAACTCTAAGTTGGTGATACCCCAGCCGGAGATCTATTTTAGAGAAAATCAACACTCCTTACAGTTTGTCGAACAGATCATCAGTCCTTGGCAGAGGGTATTTATTCTTAATGGTCAACTTATTCAGTTGTCTGTAGTCGATGCACATACGCATGGATCTATCCTTAATATAGCATAAGGTACATTATGGACAAAGAACGTACCCATAATGACATCCGGAGCATCTCCGTCTTCTCGGTGACATGCAGCATAAACCAGTGTCGTCTGCCTCGCCTCAGTATGACCAGCACCTCTACCCGATGCTCCACGACTACTGCTCAAACCATGTACACCCCTGCCTGACCTCGGCCTCTCGGTGGCTACTGACCACCCCGCTGTATATTGCCCAAACCAGTAGCTTGTGTCTGCTTGGGCCTCCATGGACAATCCCTGACACAGTGCTCCAATGATCTACATCTCAAACATGCACCCATCTTTTTCCAACATTCGCCCTGGTGGCATTTTCCACAATCAGCACAAAACTGTGGTCTAGTAGTAGCAGCAGCAGGGGTCCTAACTTTGATTGGCCCATTAGCTCTGGGCTTTTTCTTAATCCTCTGAAAAGAATTTGAGTGCTCAGCATCCCTCTTACCTTTGCCTTTCTCTCTGTTCTGGCACTCAGCGCTTCACATCCTCGACGATTTTTACCTTGCCAACTAGTGCTATGAAATCCCGCTCCCTCTAAGGTGCTATCAGAGTCCTCAGACCATCCCTGAGGCCATTCTCAAATTGAACACACCGACCATATTCTGTTGCCACCATCCCACGTGCATAGCGGCTCAGTCGTAAAAATTTGGCCTCATATTCAGCCACTATCCTATCCCCCTAAGTTAAGTTTAGAAATTCCCTCCTACGGGCATCCACATAGCTGGCACCTACATACTTAGCCTGGAAAGTAGTCTTGAAGAACTCCCAGGTCAATCGATCGGTTTGAGTGCCCTCTTTGACAGTAAGCCACCACTGGTATGCCTAGTCTCTCAGCAATGATACTACCCCTTTTAACTTCTGATCAGGGGTGCAGTCAAGGTCATCCATGATCCTTTCTATGGCCTCAATCCAATATTCAGCCACATTAGGGAAACTTTAGAAATACCCCTGAATACCACTGCCCCATTAGACTTGAGTTGTTTCGTAACTAACCCACGGCTCACAATGCCGATACTAGGCCCAGTGACCTTTTCCAGAATCAACATAGCTTGGGACAGTGTGTCGTCCCCAGCTGCTTGATTTTGAGACCCTGTTTTAGCCATAGGTGAAGTTGGTGCCTTTCTAGCTTCCTCATTAGGCTGGTGTCCATATAACGAAGACCCAGCCCAAGCACCTCCACGGCCTCTGTCACGGCCTCTACCACGAGTACCTCTAGTGCTCATTATCCAATTACTCTTTTATCTGTATTAAAAGTTTTATGCTAGTCAATTTATTGTTCTAGTGTTTATTACATATATCTTATGAACAATATTATCTCAGAGTTTTGTTTTCGCAGTTCGCAGTCTTACTATGGTTCTTACTTTACTTTAAATAGAGAGTTTCAGTACAGTTTTACTACCTAGTCTCAGTACTAACATTTCAATATTATCCTTTTAGAATAACCAATCAAAAGACTTACAAGATCAGCACAGAGACTCGGTGTACCACTCCTTCAGTAAGACCTTTCCAAATTATATTAATCACTTTAAACTATTTGAAACAATTCTGTTACAATTTCCACCAAATCCACAGCGAGTTTTGTAACCTGGCTTTGATACCACTAAATGTAACACCCCAAACCTGACCTAGACGTTATGGCCTAATCTGCGATGTCACATTGGAGTGTTTTTTAAAATATAATTTCCTGGAAAATTTGTTCCACCTAAGAACTTCTTTGAGTTCTTAACAAAAATTTAGGGTGAATGTTCATTGTGAAAACTCAAGTTGTCTTAGCAAAATATTAATCATATTAGATTGTTATTACCCTTTAAAAAAGTGTTTGTTGCATAAGCTCTCAAAATATGTTGCATAATCGTGATGTTTTAGAAAAAAAATTTGTTTATATTTTCTTGAAAATCCATGTCCTACTACTATCAGTCAAAAATCAACGTAAATAAATCCCAAAAATTAAAATGAAACTTAAAGAGGCCTTATTACATAATGAAAACCTAAAATTAAACCTTATTTATAAAATAATAAAAATTAACTAAGTTGAGTGGCTACCACTGAATCCTCCATCGCCTCGATCTGTCTACGTCTAGGGATTTCCTGTACAGTTAATAGACGGGTGAGTTTTCAAAAACTCAGTGTGTGGAATCCCATAAAAGCACTCAATTATAGTAAAAACAATTTGGGCCTAAGCTTTTTCAGTAATATCTAGGGCCTTAGCCCATTTCAGTAACAGTAGCAATTTGGGCCGAGCCCATCTTAGTAACAGTAGCAGTCTGGGCCTGAGCTCGTTTCAGTAACAGTAGCAATCTGGGCATAAGCCCATTAACATATCAATACAATATGCAAACAAAGAGTCCTACGAAATCCATCTTCTACACATCATCTCCGTACCAACTCTACACACCATGTGGGGATAAAATCGGCCCACCCCTCCCTACAGACCAAGTAGTACTAGTTGCAGCACTAAAACAATATTTGCAGCAAAGCTACCAGTAATAGGTTTTTAGCCTTTCAGTACACTTCCTCCAAAATCACATATCCACCCCATGCAATGCAACATAATATAAATGTATATACAGTATAGATGGCATGCTCATACAATCATACATCACACAGGGGTAAAATACTCATCTTACCAAAATAAGGGTCCAGGTACACTTGCTGGCCCAACAATAGGTCCACAGTCATCTTGGGCGACCCGTGCAACCTTAATAGACAATCAGTGATAATGGGCCTATAGCCCATATAGCGGGCCCATGTAGGCCCACACGTTCCACATAGCCTAGAAATGGTCTTAGTCGTGCAGTTTACATAGCCTGGCCCACTATTTACCACACTTTTGTGTAATTTTTCCATGTGGGGCCTACAGGCCCATTGGGCTCACACGGCCTAGTTCGGCCCAAAATGGCCCAATATCACTTTGGTCCATGAAAACGCTCATGGCCATCTCATTGACCACACGGTCATTTTTTTACGACACGGCCTGCCATACGGGCAGCCACATGCCCGTGAGGTGTTGACAGTCCACTTTTCAGCTTTTCGACTTTTCTGCTATTTCACATCTAATGGTAGTGTTGTTCATACACCCCTGTTGCAATGTCGTAGCCGAACCACTTCTGAGATCGAGAACCAAACAGACAATCGTAGTACCCCTCTTATTCTAAAACCACGTATTCTCTCTAATGCTTTACCAATAAAGGAGATATCACTTGTAGGGGAAAAGTAGTCAGCCTAACACCTTGTTATGAACTTGAGACCCAATAAATCAAGGGGATTTTGGCAGTTCTTCAGCAAGAAATGACCAAGGAACAAGAAAGAAAAGAAGAGAAGGAAGATGGTTAGGCCTTGACAAGATTCGACCAAAATAAGAAAAACAAAAGAGTTGAGAGAAGGAGAGGAGAAGAAGGAATGAATCAGTCCACAAGTACGGTTAACAACCGAAAAGGGTTTGTGAGAGGAAGGACAAGTGCTATTCGGCCAAGGTGGAGAATACCAATTGAGAAAAAATGAGTGAAGGACAGAAATCAGTGGACTAGAAGGCTAGAGAGAAGAGTAGAATTGAACTCACAAAAATCGAAAGGGTACTCGAGACAAAATCCAAGCAATGCACGGCTTCAGAAACAAAGGTGAAAAAGACCAAAAATGTCAAAACCCGAAATGAATAGCAAGAGAAGCTCCCTAAACTCAAAGCCGAATTCTTATGGTCAAAATACCTATTTGGCTACAACTCTTCTCCCTTTCAAATCCCAGAAAATGATACGCCCCGGCCTCGGTGATGAGAGTCGAGCGTTGATGTACCCGATCGTGAATTGGAGTAATATCAAGGTTTGTCGAAGATAGGTTAAGAAAGAAGGGATAAAGGCTCAAATTTAGTTCAAAAGGGGTTATGAAGTGTATTGAGGATGATAGGTGAATGAAAACCAAGTATTCCAGTTGAACCAACACAATATAAGTGTGTTAACCCGGGACTTATACGAATACTTAGGAAAGGTTAAATGTTGTATGGATGGAAAACGAATAAAATGGAACCTTGACCCACTATCAAAGATGATAGGAACCTCTGTATAACTTGAACTGTGACAGCCCAAAGTTGACCCTAGTTGGGAAGTGGTTTCAGGACCGCTAAACCGAGTCACCAAAATGTTTGAATGTGATACTTATTGTCTAGAATATGTAATTATGAATGTGTGAAAATTTCAAGCTTCAATTTGGTTGATTTCATGTGAATTTAGTCAATAGGACTTATGTGAGAAAATTCTAAAATGTGATAGGTCAATGTGTGAGGACCTATTAGTGCATGTGGACAAAGGGGGACTTGCATGTCAAATCCCCCCCTAATGAGTAGTGGCCGGCCATGACAAGGAATGATGGGCAAAACATGTCATGAAACATGTTTTGTTAATGGAAGAATAAAATAAGGAGTATGGGTAATAAAGAAATGGAAACAAAAGAAAAAAAAATGTGTGGTTGCCCCCCATTGCCGTGAGCTAAAGAGAAGAAAAGAGAAAAAAAATTGTGTTCATCCTTTCTCACCTTCATTTAGCCTAAATTAGAAAGAAAAACAAAGAAAAAAATTTCTCATCCTTTGGTTCATCCTTGGCCAAAAATTTTAAGGAGGAAAGAAGAAGAAAGGTGAAGAGATTCGGCCATGCATGTAGCTAGGCTAAGGTATGTTTGATGATGTTCCATGAGATGCATGCATGATTTAGTTGTTAGCTTGAGTTCTACCTAGCCCATGGTCTAAATCTTGCTATGTGATGGAAATGGCACTTGACCATGGATGCATCATTCTTGGTTGATGTTTGATGTTGTGGTGATGAGGTATGAGGATGAGTTAAGATTCGGCCTAGGTGGAGGTTGTGTTAATGCCATTGCATGCAAAATATGAAGCTTGTTAATGATGCATGTGATGATGGCTTGATGATTCTTGAACCTCCTTTTTAGCATTTTTGTGTGAGCACATATGTGCATTGGTTGCTAAATGGAGAAGAATCGGCTAGCAAGATGTGTGCTAAGGCCGAATGTAACTTTGCATGTTAATGAGCAATGCATGTGTTAAATTGATGAAAAGGGGGAGGATGCTTTACTAGTGTGTATATGTGTGTATTAAGTGTTGAAATCGACCCCAAAAATAGACATGCATATTCGGCCAAGGGGAAAGAAATTAGCTAATATGTTGTGTTGATGCATGATTTTTGCATGTATGAGACTTTAATGTCTAATGTATAAATATGGGCTAAGTGCCTTGTGTTCATCTTTTTGATGCCTAAATGATGAAATCAATTTATTTGTTTGATTAAGCTCAAGAGCAAAGGGGAAATAAATCCGATAAAGGGAAGGAAAAAGTGGTTGAATAGCTAGCGGAATCGTTCGACAACACCCGAGGTAAGTTCTTGAGTAAGAGAGCTTAAATTACGATGTGATTAAATCATGCTCTATGTGTGGCTATTGAGCCGAATGTGCAAGGACGATATGTGCCTTGTGTTTGAGTTTCGCAAATGAAAATGAAATATGAATGTGCCATGAATTATTGTTAGATGTGCATGATTAATTGAATGCTGTCCGGGCTAAGTCCCGAAGGCTTTGTGCTAAGTGAATATATCCGGACTAAGATCTGAAGGCCTTTGTGCGAGATACTAAATCTGGGTTAAGTCCCGAAGGCATTCGTGCGAGTTATTAAATCCGGGTTAAGTCCCGAAGGCATTCGTGCGAGTTATTAAATCCGGGTTAAGTCCCGAAGGCATTCGTGCGAGTTGTTAAATCCGGGTTATGTCCCGAAGGCATTGTGTGAGTTACTAAAACCGGGCTATGTCCCGAAGGCATTTGAACGAGGAGCTATATCCGGTTAAATCCCGAAGGTACGTAATTTGGTAATGAATGAGCTTGCTGTAAAATTCCAGCGAATACTCGAAAAACATCCCAATATGGGGATATGTTACGTATGTGTTGAATTTAATCGAGCCCTTACAAATAAATGTTCGCTCAGTTGATAAACGAGCTACCGGCCTTCGGCCAAGTTAGTTTATTGTGTATGTACATAAGGGTTGTTAATGTTGTGAAGCAAGTTTGATATCGGTAAATTGCGTATTATGAAATATTCCGTTTAGCTAAATGTGTGCTATTCTTTGTGCATGCTGGAATTCCTTGCTCAAACTTACTAAGCATAAATTGCTTACACGTTACATTGCTCCTCTGTTTTATAGATTTTTGGTTCTCCAGCTATCGGACTCGGGATCTTGAAGTCGAAGTCGCCCACACTATCAAAGGCTCTTTTGGGTACTATTTTGGTTGGATTTTGATATGGCATGTATAGGACTACCCATTGTTGTCTTTCGAGTACTTTATGAAATGTATAAGTGTACAGCCATGCGAAAATGGCTTGTAGAAGTGGAGTATGGCATTAGACCATTCGTATTTATGAATGTATAGATGGTTTCATGATGTAACTATAGTTGGAATGGAAGTGTTGAGCAAATGATCAGCCACTAGAATGGCTAAGTATGATCATATGTGGGCTTATGTATGACAAGGCCCTAGTTGGTCCATGAAACCCCAAATTAGGTAAGGTTTACTTTGAAAACAGAAGCTGATAGCAGCAGTGGTGTGGATTGGAAAAATCACAAGAATTCGTAGGAGTGGAATTAAATAGTGAATAAATTATGTAATCGAACCTTGATGAATCTACTTTCATATGGAAGTAACGAAACAATCATAGGAACAGTACAGTAAGAGATATTCGGGTTCTTGTGGAACAGGGCCAGAACAGTTTCTGGATTCCCTGTTCCGCCTTTGGAAATTCACTATAAATTGACCAGAGATAATTAGGGGTCATACCATATATGTATGGATTCCTCTCTGAGTCTAGTTTCCATAGGAACAAACGGCATCAGTATTGAAGCTCTGTGCAGAGAGATATCCCAGTCGTAATGGGAAAAGGTCAGTGTAGTCGACCCCTGTAACATGGGAGACTTTGACTAATAAACTGTACTAATTGGCCCGACCAAAAATTCTAGAAAAAAATACATAGGTGGAGACATGAGTCTAGTTTCAGGGAAAAATCACTAAACTGATTTTCGAGTTGTGAAACTCGAGATATGATTTTTGAAGCGACTAGTACTCAGACTGGGCAGTGTCTGGAAAAATTTTTCAAAGTCTGTTAACATCTCGTGTCCGACTCCGGTGTCGGTCTCGGGTTCGGGGTGTTACATTTTATTGGTATCAGAGCTACGGTTTAGTCGATTCTAGGACTACCGTAATGTTTTGGGTCTAGCTATACATGCCATTTTATGTGATTACTTGATAGTGTGGTGATTTCTGACAATTGTAAATGTGTTTATTTATAGTAATGGATCCCGATCGTGACCGAGAGGTAGCTGATGATCTTGAGAGTGTAGCGCCTGCTCCCGCACAAGGGACAGTGCCGGCAAACTCTCAACCTAATGCTAGTAATCAGAATGATGAAGCTAGACAAGCATTCTATAGCGTGATGAATGATTGGTTTAACCAATACATTCGAACTAATATGGCTGTTCCACAACCTCCATTCCCGACAAATACTACCCCCGCACCTACAATACCACCGGTAATGGACCAAATAAGGTCAAATAAGCCCCCAGTTGACAGAATCCGAAAACATGGGGCTACTGAATTTAAGGCTATGGATAGCGATGATGCTGAGCAAGCTGAATTTTGGCTGGACAACACTATCCGGGTACTCGATGAGCTATCTTGTACACCCGATGAATGCCTAAAGTGTGCTATCTCCTTGCTACGTGATTCTGCCTACTATTGGTGGAGTACTCTGACTTCTATTGTGCCCCGAGAGCAAGTAACTTGGGAGTTTTTCCAAACTGAGTTTCGGAAAAAGTATATCAGTCAGAGATTTGTTGATCAAAAACGGAAGGAATTTCTTGAGCTTAAGCAAGGCTCCATGTCGGTTACTGATTACGAGCGAAAATTTGTTAGACTTAGCAAATACGCTCGGGAATGTGTTTCGTCCGAAGCTATTATGTGTAAACGCTTCGAGGATGGGCTGAATGAAGATATAAAAATGTTCGTTGGTGTTCTTGAAATACGAGAGTTCGTGGTACTTGTTGAACGAGCTTGTAGAGCCGAAGAGCTTAGAAAAGAAAAGCAAAGAGTTGATGAGGGAACTGGAGAGTTTCGTAAAAGATCCTCGGGAAGGTCTCTTCAATAGACATCGAAGAGATTTCGAGATGATGCGGGCCAGTTTAGAGGCACTTCGGGCCTTTTTGGACGAGATCGTGATCGACCCCCTGTGGGTACACGAGGCACTTCGGTCGCCAGTGTTGGGAATGAACGTCGAGACAGGACGAAATGCCGATATTGCGGTAAATGGCATTCGGGGAGTTGTAGATTTCCTGACCGCTCCTGTTACAAATGCGGATCAGTTGACCACTTCATTAAAGATTGCCCGAGGTTGTCGGGACAGAATGCAAGTCAGAGTGGGAGACCGGGTGCTACCACTGCTCGAGGTAGACCATCTGGAAATATGGGCAATGCTAGTGGTGGTCAGAGAGGATCTAGAGATGATATAACCAGATCCGAAGCCCGTGCGCCTACTAGAGCTTATGCTATACGTGCCCGCGAGGATGCTTCTTCGCCTGATGTTATTACCGGTACATTCACTCTCTTTGATACTAATGTAATTGCTTTGATTGACCCCGGTTCTACTCATTCTTACATATGTGAAACCTTAGCCTCCAGTAAGACTTTACCTATTGAGTCTACTGAGTTCGTAATTCGGGTGTCAAATCCCTTGGGTCGTTACGTGCTTGTCGACAAAGTGTGCAAGAAATGTCCCCTGGAAATTCGAGGTTCCTGTTTCCCGGCGAATTTGATGCTTTTGCCGTTTGATGAATTTGATGTTATCCTTGGTTTGGATTGGTTGACCGCGCATGATGCGATTGTGAATTGCAAGAGCAAGACTATTGATTTGAGATGCGCAAATAACGAAGTAGTCCGAATTGAGTCTGCGGACTTGGAGGGGATGCCAGCTGTAATATCAGCAATGTTGGCACAGAAATATGTAAGAAAAGGGTGCGAAGCATACCTTGCGTATGTACTTGGTGACAAAGAATTAGAAAAGAAACCCGAATATGTGTCGGTGGTTTGTGAATACCCGGATGTTTTTCCGGAAGAATTACCGGGTTTACCACTTGTTCGGGAGGTAGAGTTTGGTATTGAGCTTGTACCTGGGACTACGCCGATTTCGATAGCTCCGTATCGTATGGCACCAACCGAGTTAAAGGAGTTGAAAGCTCAGTTGCAAGAACTGACGGATAGAGGTTTCGCTCGACCAAGTTTCTCACCTTGGGGTGCACCAGTATTGTTCGTGAAAAAGAAGGACGGAACCATGAGGTTGTGCATTGACTATCGTCAGCTGAATAAAGTGACGATAAAGAACAAATATCCGTTGCCGCGCATCGATGATTTGTTCGACCAACTGAAGGGAGCCTCAGTGTTCTCAAAAATAGATTTGAGATCGGGCTATTATCAGTTGCGAATCCGAGATTCAGATATTCCCAAAACTGCCTTCAGAACGAGATATGGTCACTACGAATTCTTAGCGATGCCGTTGGGCTCACTAATGCCCCTGCAGTATTTATGGATTTGATGAATCGGATCTTCAGGCCGTATTTGGATCGGTTCGTAGTGGTGTTCATTGATGACATTTTGGTCTATTCAAGAGACGAGACTGAACATGCTGAGCATCTGAGGCTAGTGCTGCAAATTTTGCGGGATAAGCAGTTATATGCTAAGTTTAGTAAGTGTGAGTTCTGGTTAAGAGAGGTTAGCTTCTTGGGTCATGTGGTATTCGCGTCGGGTATTCGAGTTGACCCGAACAAAATTTCAGCCATACTTGACTGGAAACCTCCGAGAAATGTTACTGAAGTTCGGAGCTTTTTGGGGCTCGCCGGTTATTACCGACGATTTGTGAAAGGTTTCTCGATGATAGCCACACCAATGACGAAGCTACTTCAAAAGGATGTTAAGTTCGAGTGGACGGAGAAATGTCAGAAAAGTTTCGACCAACTGAAAACTCATTTGACTGAAGCTCCAATTTTGGTGCAACCCGAATTAGGTAAAGAGTTTGTCATCTATAGTGACGCATCCCTACTTGGGTTGGGTTGCGTATTGATGCAAGAAGGTCGAGTCGTGGCCTATGCGTCGAGACAATTGAAGCCACACGAGAGGAATTATCCGACCCATGATCTCGAACTAGCTGCCATCGTGTTGCTTTAAAAATATGGCGACATTATCTGTTTGGTGAGAAGTGCCATGTATTTTCGGATCACAAAAGTCTCAAATATTTGATGACTCAACGAGACTTGAATCTGCGACAAAGATGTTGGCTTGAGTTGTTGAAAGATTACGATCTTGTCATTGATTACCACCCGGGAAAGGCTAACGTGGTTGCGGACGCCTTAAGCCGGAAGTCATTGTTTGCTTTACGAGCGATGAACGTGCATTTGTCTGTTCTACCAGACAGTGTGTTAGTAGCTGAATTAAAAGCTAAACCATTATTGACTCACCAAATTCGTGAAGCTCAGAAAGTCGATGATGAATTGGTTGCAAAACGGGCTAAGTGTTTTCCGAACGAGGAATCGGAGTTTCAAATTGATGATGATGATTGTTTGAGGTTCAGAAATCGTTTGTGTGTTCCAAGGAATTCGGAACTCATTTCGATGATTCTGAACGAAGCCCATTGTAGCCGAATGTCAATTCACCCGGGGAGTACGAAAATGTACAACGATTTGAAACGTCAATTTTGGTGGCATGGTATGAAACGGGACATCTCCGACTTTGTTTCGAGATGTTTGACATGTCAACAAGTGAAAGCGGAACATCAAGTGCCTTCAGGATTACTCCAGCCGATCATGATACCCGAGTGGAAATGGGATCGAGTCACAATGGACTTTGTGTCCGGACTGCCCTTGTCAGCAAGTAAGAAGGATGCGATATGGGTTATTGTTGATAGACTGACTAAGTCGGCTCATTTCATCCCCGTACGTACGGATTTTTCATTGGAGAAACTAGCTGAATTGTACGTTTATCAAATTGTGAGATTACACGGGGTACCTGTTTCTATCGTGTCGGATAGAGATCCGAGATTCACCTCACGATTTTGGAAGAAATTGCAAGAAGCTCTGGGTACCAAGCTGCATTTTAGCACTGCTTTTCACCCCCAAACCGATGGTCAATCCGAGCGGATAATTCAGATACTTGAGGATATGTTGAGATGTTGCATCCTCGAGTTCAGTAGTTCATGGGAACGGTATTTACCTTTGATTGAATTCGCTTACAACAATAGTTTTCAATCAAGTATTAAGATGGCACCTTACGAGGCTTTGTACGGTCGTAAATGCCGTACACCATTGTTTTGGACCGAGCTCGGTGAAAGTAAAATTTTCGGAGTTGATTTGATTAGAGATGCTGAACAGAAAGTAAAGGTAATCCGTGAAAGTCTGAAGGTAGCCACGGATCGTCAGAAATCGTACGCAGATTTGAAACGAAAAGACATCGAGTATCAGGTGGGAGACAAAGTGTTCCTTAAGGTTTCACCTTGGAAAAAGATACTCAGGTTCGGCCGTAAGGGCAAGTTGAGCCCAAGATTCATTGGGCCGTACGAAATCTCCGAACGAGTTGGCCCGGTTGCGTATAGATTGATTTTGCCCCCGGAGCTTGAAAAGATTCATGACGTCTTTCATGTTTCGATGCTTCGACACTATCGATCTGATCCATCGCACATAATTAGCCCATCAGAGGTTGAAATTCAAGTCGACATGAGCTATGAAGAAGAACCGATGCGTATCCTAGCTCGTGAAGTGAAGGAGTTGCGAAACAAAAGAGTTCCGCTAGTAAAGGTGTTATGGCTCAAACACGGGATCGAGGAAGCTACTTGGGAGACCGAGAGCTCGATGAAAGAACGATACCCAAACCTATTTACCGGTAAGATTTTCGGGGACGAAAATTTCTTAAGTGGGGGAGAGTTGTGACAGCCCAAAGTTGACCCTAGTTGAGAAGTGGTTTCGGGACCGCTAAACCGAGTCACCAAAATGTTTGAATGTGATACTTATTGTCTAGAATATGTAATTATGAATGTGTGAAAATTTCAAGCTTCAATTTGGTTGATTTCATGTGAATTTAGTCAATAGGACTTATGTGAGAAAATTCTAAAATGTGATAGGTCAATGTGTGAGGACCTATTAGTGCATGTGGACAAAGGGGGACTTGCATGTCAAATCCCCCCCTAATGAGTAGTGGCCGGCCATGACAAGGAATGATGGGCAAAACATGTCATGAAACATGTTTTGTTAATGGAAGAATAAAATAAGGAGTATGGGTAATAAAGAAATGGAAACAAAAGAAAAAAAAAAGTGTGGTTGCCCCCCATTGCCGTGAGCTAAAGAGAAGAAAAGAGAAAAAAATTTGTGTTCATCCTTTCTCACCTTCATTTAGCCTAAATTAGAAAGAAAAACAAAGAAAAAAATTTCTCATCCTTTGGTTCATCCTTGGCCAAAAATTTTAAGGAGGAAAGAAGAAGAAAGGTGAAGAGATTCGGCCATGCATGTAGCTAGGCTAAGGTATGTTTGATGATGTTCCATGAGATGCATGCATGATTTAGTTGTTAGCTTGAGTTCTACCTAGCCCATGGTCTAAATCTTGCTATGTGATGGAAATGGCACTTGACCATGGATGCATCATTCTTGGTTGATGTTTGATGTTGTGGTGATGAGGTATGAGGATGAGTTAAGATTCGGCCTAGGTGGAGGTTGTGTTAATGCCATTGCATGCAAAATATGAAGCTTGTTAATGATGCATGTGATGATGGCTTGATGATTCTTGAACCTCCTTTTTAGCATTTTTGTGTGAGCACATATGTGCATTGGTTGCTAAATGGAGAAGAATCGGCTAGCAAGATGTGTGCTAAGGCCGAATGTAACTTTGCATGTTAATGAGCAATGCATGTGTTAAATTGATGAAAAGGGGGAGGATGCTTTACTAGTGTGTATATGTGTGTATTAAGTGTTGAAATCGACCCCAAAAATAGACATGCATATTCGGCCAAGGGGAAAGAAATTAGCTAATATGTTGTGTTGATGCATGATTTTTGCATGTATGAGACTTTAATGTCTAATGTATAAATATGGGCTAAGTGCCTTGTGTTCATCTTTTTGATGCCTAAATGATGAAATCAATTTATTTGTTTGATTAAGCTCAAGAGCAAAGGGGAAATAAATCCGATAAAGGGAAGGAAAAAGTGGTTGAATAGCTAGCGGAATCGTTCGACAACACCCGAGGTAAGTTCTTGAGTAAGAGAGCTTAAATTACGATGTGATTAAATCATGCTCTATGTGTGGCTATTGAGCCGAATGTGCAAGGACGATATGTGCCTTGTGTTTGAGTTTCGCAAATGAAAATGAAATATGAATGTGCCATGAATTATTGTTAGATGTGCATGATTAATTGAATGCTGTCCGGGCTAAGTCCCGAAGGCTTTGTGCTAAGTGAATATATCCGGACTAAGATCTGAAGGCCTTTGTGCGAGATACTAAATCTGGGTTAAGTCCCGAAGGCATTCGTGCGAGTTATTAAATCCGGGTTAAGTCCCGAAGGCATTCGTGCGAGTTATTAAATCCGGGTTAAGTCCCGAAGGCATTCGTGCGAGTTGTTAAATCCGGGTTATGTCCCGAAGGCATTGTGTGAGTTACTAAAACCGGGCTATGTCCCGAAGGCATTTGAACGAGGAGCTATATCCGGTTAAATCCCGAAGGTACGTAATTTGGTAATGAATGAGCTTGCTGTAAAATTCCAGCGAATACTCGAAAAACATCCCAATATGGGGATATGTTACGTATGTGTTGAATTTAATCGAGCCCTTACAAATAAATGTTCGCTCAGTTGATAAACGAGCTACCGGCCTTCGGCCAAGTTAGTTTATTGTGTATGTACATAAGGGTTGTTAATGTTGTGAAGCAAGTTTGATATCGGTAAATTGCGTATTATGAAATATTCCGTTTAGCTAAATGTGTGCTATTCTTTGTGCATGCTGGAATTCCTTGCTCAAACTTACTAAGCATAAATTGCTTACACGTTACATTGCTCCTCTGTTTTATAGATTTTTGGTTCTCCAGCTATCGGACTCGGGATCTTGAAGTCGAAGTCGCCCACACTATCAAAGGCTCTTTTGGGTACTATTTTGGTTGGATTTTGATATGGCATGTATAGGACTACCCATTGTTGTCTTTCGAGTACTTTATGAAATGTATAAGTGTACAGCCATGCGAAAATGGCTTGTAGAAGTGGAGTATGGCATTAGACCATTCGTATTTATGAATGTATAGATGGTTTCATGATGTAACTATAGTTGGAATGGAAGTGTTGAGCAAATGATCAGCCACTAGAATGGCTAAGTATGATCATATGTGGGCTTATGTATGACAAGGCCCTAGTTGGTCCATGAAACCCCAAATTAGGTAAGGTTTACTTTGAAAACAGAAGCTGATAGCAGCAGTGGTGTGGATTGGAAAAATCACAAGAATTCGTAGGAGTGGAATTAAATAGTGAATAAATTATGTAATCGAACCTTGATGAATCTACTTTCATATGGAAGTAACGAAACAATCATAGGAACAGTACAGTAAGAGATATTCGGGTTCTTGTGGAACAGGGCCAGAACAGTTTCTGGATTCCCTGTTCCGCCTTTGGAAATTCACTATAAATTGACCAGAGATAATTAGGGGTCATACCATATATGTATGGATTCCTCTCTGAGTCTAGTTTCCATAGGAACAAACGGCATCAGTATTGAAGCTCTGTGCAGAGAGATATCCCAGTCGTAATGGGAAAAGGTCAGTGTAGTCGACCCCTGTAACATGGGAGACTTTGACTAATAAACTGTACTAATTGGCCCGACTAAAAATTCTAGAAAAAAATACATAGGTGGGGACATGAGTCTAGTTTCAGGGAAAAATCACTAAACTGATTTTCAAGTTGTGAAACTCAAGATATGATTTTTGAAGCGACTAGTACTCAGACTGGGCAGTGTCTGGAAAAATTTTTCAAAGTCTGTTAACATCTCGTGTCCGACTCCGGTGTCGGTCTCGGGTTCGGGGTGTTACATGAACGCCACACTTTGGATGCAAAGTAGGAAAACAAAGAGTATAACGATGTTTCAAAAAGTTTATGAGGCTTACCTTTAAAAGTAGGAAAACAAAGATCAGTTTTACCTTGTTCGGTCAACACAAACCTTCTCTCCTCGGCAATGTAGAGTAGTCGAAATTCCTTGCTTGAATTAACCTTTTCAAAATGGATCTCCATACTCGACAATAGAGCATGCATCATAATCAAATTGGAATTATAATCAAAATACATCGAGAACTCATCCAAATGATCATGTAATCTAAATTTCAGTCGGTCAATTTTGCTCAAAAATGCAGAATTTGCATAACAAAGCAGATTTGAGGCACCATCTTTAAGTGCACTAACCATTTTACATGTCATCGTCATATCAAACAAACAAATCAAAGACATGCATGTTTTCAAGCATTCATACGTCTCAAATCTCATACGCACATTCTTGTTTATACAAAGTAGTTTCTCACAAAAGATCAATGAGTGCATATTTTTACCCAAATCAAGCCGATGGAATGGCTTATATGTCTTTTTATCTTGCAAATGCCGAATAATTATCATTTTACTAACAAACTCATCAGCATCGCAATTTCCAAAAGCGTTATTCTTCTTGCCATCATTCCGCGCAAATGTATTATCATCAGTCAAAGGATGGCAAGTAACCACATCAAAGTTCAGATCACTTCTAAAGGACAATTCATCAACAAGGTTTCCATCAACAATCGAATAAAACAGAGGTGCTTTAAGAATTTCAAAACTCATACCTCGCTCCTCTTTTGGCATAGGCGAACTAAGATAGTTGAGAACGTTACCTTTTTCAACCAAGGTGAACCTTCTCTCCTTGTAAAGGTATCGGAGTTGTAAATTATCGTCACTCGGCCTTTTGGATACCTGAAAAGCAGAAACAGAACAAGAACAAGTTTCATATGGATTAGTTGAAATGCTACTCACTTTTTCTAGTTCATTTGTCTCTTTTTCGCTCGTTTCTTTTTTAATCTCAACTTCTTTTTTTCTCTTTTCATTTCCTCTCTCGTTTTCAATTTTATTTTCGACCTCACTCTCTTTTTTGATTTCTTTTTCTTTTTCAATCTCTTTTTCATTTCTTTCATTTTCTTTTTCTCGCTCGCACTCTTGTACAATCTCAATTTCTTTTTCGAATTCTTTCTCTTCATTTTCTTTTTCTCTCACTTTTTCGATTTCATTACAATGTGCAGTCGACACGAAAGAATCAAAAATATAATCATTTGCCCCAAAGGAAGAGAAAATATTTTCATAGGCTTCTCGTCTATTTCTTCGGGAACAATCCTCCGAGAAGGACTTCTTTGAATCATACGATGAATAACTCGTCCTCTCTCATTCGTCATGTCGAGAAGTTGCAAGCTCTAGGCTGTCGCGTCTTGAATTCCTTGACGAATAGGAATCCCGATAAGAATCTCTTAGCGAGTAGTCTTTGGACGCGTATCGCCGCAATGATCTCGACTCCATTTCTCGATTTGGTAGATTTTGTTTTCGTCTGGCTCTTTCCTCCACTCGATCCAATCGATCATGCAATTTATCAAAATCTGATTTCACCATTCTACGTATCTCTTGCTTCAAATATTGGAAATCTGATTCGGAAAATTCTTGTCACATGATTTTTTTTTGCAATAAAAATGATTAAAATAAAATAGAAAGTAAATACCTCACCACAAAAATCTCACGTTTCACTCACAAAGAAAATTGGATAACACTCCACTCGTGTTTACACTTCTTTAATTGCTTTTGCTCGCTCTAATGTACTCACCACTCGAGCCTTTTTCCACTCGATTTTCGCCTCTCGAAGTTCTCCACAAACTAGTTAGACGAATCAATACCGTTTGTCGTCGGCTTACAAAATTGAGTTGGCTTGGTGGGCAATGATGTCGGAAATGGTAGGCTATCAAACAAAACTTAAAATGAATTTCAATCACTTTTTTTTTAATTTTGAATTTTTTTTTGAATTTCTCTTTTTTTTAATACCGAATACAAAAGAAGAAAGAAAAAATAATAAATTAGATAATTTTTTTTTTGAAAACGTGAAAATTCACTCAAAGTGGTATAAAGGAGTGTAGATTATGATTCAAAAAAAAATTGTTGAAGGGTTTCCAGACTTTTTTTTTACGGATCTTTCACGTTCTTTTCGTCCGCGCCTAGACCGTAGGCAAATTTTTTTTTTTGATTTTTTTTACGGATCTTTCACGTTCTTTTCGTCCGCGCCTAGACCGTAGGCAAATTTTTTTTTTGATTTTTTTTTACAAAACCATAATATCAAAGATGATGATTCTTACTCCGATTCGGCTAGCTCTGATACCAGATGATACGCCCCAGCCTCAGTGATGAGAGTCGAGTCGTTGATGTATCGGATCGTGAATTGGAGTAATATCAAGGTTTGTCGAAGATAGGTTAAGAAAGAAGGGATAAAGGCTCAAATTTAGTTCAAAAAGGGTTATGAAGTGTATTGAGGATGATAGGTGAATGAAAACCAAGTATTCAAGTTGAACCAACACAATATAAGTGTGTTAACCCGGGACTTATACGAATACTTAGGAAAGGTTAAATGTTGTATGGATGGAAAACGAATAAAATGGAACCTTGACCCACTATCAAAGATGATAGGAACCTCGGTATAACTTGAACGCCACACTTTGGATGCAAAGTAGGAAAACAAAGAGTATAACGATGTTTCAAAAAGTTCATGAGGCTTACCTTTAAAAGTAGGAAAACAAAGATCTGTTTTACCTTGTTTGGTCAACACAAACCTTCTCTCCTCGGCAATGTAGAGTAGTCGAAATTCCTTGCTTGAATTAACCTTTTCAAAATGGATCTCCATACTCGACAATAGAGGATGCATCATAATCAAATTGGAATTATAATCAAAATACATCGAGAACTCATCCTAATGATCATGTAATCTAAATTTCAGTCGGTCAATTTTGCTCAAAAATGCAGAATTTGGATAACAAAGCAGATTTGAGGCACCATCTTTAAGTGCACTAACCATTTTACATGTCATCGGCATATCAAACAAACAAATCAAAGACATGCATGTTTTCAAGCATTCATACGTCTCAAATCTCATACGCACATTCTTGATTATACAAAGTAGTTTCTCACAAAAGATCAATGAGTGCCTATTTTTACCCAAATCAAGCCGATGGAATGGCTTATATGTCTTTTTATCTTGCAAATGCCGAATAATTATTATTTTACTAACAAACTCATCAGCATCGCAATTTCCAAAAGCGTTATTCTTCTTGCCATCATTTCGCGCAAATGTATTATCATCAATCAAAGGATGGCAAGTAACCACATCAAAGTTCAGATCACTTCTAAAGGACAATTCATCAACAAGGTTTCCATCAACAATCGAATAAAACAGAGGTGCTTTAAGAATTTCAAAACTCATACCTCGCTCCTCTTTTGGCATAGGCGAACTAAGATAGTTGAGAACGTTACCT
This sequence comes from Gossypium hirsutum, assembly GCF_007990345.1. Lineage (NCBI taxonomy): Eukaryota > Viridiplantae > Streptophyta > Magnoliopsida > Malvales > Malvaceae > Gossypium > Gossypium hirsutum. Next base: position 79,612,177 of record NC_053434.1, on the reverse strand, counting down.
TTTCAACCAAGGTGAACCTTCTCTCCTTGGAAAGGTATTGGAGTTGTAAATTATCGTCACTCGGCCTTTTGGATACCTGAAAAGCAGAAACAGAACAAGAACAAGTTTTATATGGATTAGTTGAAATGCTCCTCACTTTTTCTAGTTCATTTGTCTCTTTTTCGCTCGTTTCTTTTTTAATCTCAACTTCTTTTTTTCTCTTTTCATTTCCTTTCTCGTTTTCAATTTTATTTTCGACCTCACTCTCTTTTTTGATTTCTTTTTCTTTTTCAATCTCTTTTTCATTTCTTTCATTTTCTTTTTCTCGCTCGCACTCTTGTACAATCTCAATTTCTTTTTCGAATTCTTTCTCTTCATTTTCTTTTTCTCTCACTTTTTCGATTTCATTACAATGTGCAGTCGACACGAAAGAATCAAAAATATAATCATTTGCCCCAAAGGAAGAGAAATTATTTTCATAGGCTTCTCGTCCATTTCTTCGGAAACAATCCTCCGGGAAGGACTTCTTTGAATCATAGGATGAATAACTCGTCCTCTCTCGTTCGTCATGTCGAGAAGTTGCAAGCTCTAGGCTGTCGCGTCTTGAATTCCTTGACGAATAGGAATCCCGATAAGAATCTCTTAGCGTGTAGTCTTTGGACGCGTATCGCCGCAATGATCTCGACTCCATTTCTCGATTTGGTAGATTTTGTTTTCGTCTGGCTCTTTCCTCCACTCGATCCAATCGATCATGCAATTTATCAAAATTTGATTTCACCATTCTACGTATCTCTTGCTTCAAATATTGGAAATCTGATTCGGAAAATTCTTGTGACATGATTTTTTTTTTGCAAAAAAAATGATTAAAATAAAATAGAAAGTAAATACCTCACCACAAAAATCTCACGTTTCACTCACAAAGAAAATTGGATAACACTCCACTCGTGTTTACACTTGTTTAATGGCTTTTGCTCGCTCTAATGTACTCACCACTCGAGCCTTTTTCCACTCGATTTTTGCCTCTCGAAGTTCTCCACAAACTAGTTAAACGAATCAATACCGTTGGTCGCCGGCTTACAAAATTGAGTTGGCTTGGTAGGCAATGATGTCGGAAATGGTAGGCTATCAAACAAAACTTAAAATGAATTTCAATCACTTTTTTTTAATTCCGAATTTTTTTTTTGAATTTCTCTTTTTTTTTAATACCAAATACAAAAGAAGAAAGAAAAAATAATAAATTGGATATTTTTTTTTTGAAAACGTGAAAATTCACTCAAAGGGGTATAAAGGAGTGTAGATTATGATTCAAAAAAAAAATTGTTGAAGGGTTTCCAGATTTTTTTTACGGATCTTTCACGTTCTTTTCGTCCGCGCCTAGACTGTAGGCAAATTTTTTTTTTTATTTTTTTACGGATCTTTCATGTTCTTTTCGTCCGTGCCTAGACCGTAGGCAAATTTTTTTTTTTGATTTTTTTTACAAAACCATAATATCAAAGATGATGATTCTTACTCCGATTCGGCTAGCTCTGATACCAGATGATACGCCTCGGCCTCGGTGATGAGAGTCGAGTCGTTGATGTACCGGATCGTGAATTGGAGTAATATCAAGGTTTGTCGAAGATAGGTTAATAAAGAAGGGATAAAGGCTCAAATTTAGTTCAAAAGGGGTTATGAAGTGTATTGAGGATGATAGGTGAATGAAAACCAAGTATTCAAGTTGAACCAACACAATATAAGTGTGTTAACCCGGGACTTATACGAATACTTAGGAAAGGTTAAATGTTGTATGGATGGAAAACGAATAAAATGGAACCTTGACCCACTATCAAAGATGATAGGAACCTCGGTATAACTTGAACGCCACACTTTGGATGCAAAGTAGGAAAACAAAGAGTATAACGATGTTTCAAAAAGTTCATGAGGCTTACCTTTAAAAGTAGGAAAACAAAGATCAGTTTTACCTTGTTCGGTCAACACAAACCTTCTCTCCTCGGCAATGTAGAGTAGTCAAAATTCCTTGCTTGAATTAACCTTTTCAAAATGGATCTCCATACTCGACAATAGAGCATGCATCATAATCAAATTGGAATTATAATCAAAATACATCGAGAACTCATCCAAATGATCATGTAATCTAAATTTCAGTCGGTCAATTTTGCTCAAAAATGCAGAATTTGGATAACAAAGCAGATTTGAGGCACCATCTTTAAGTGCACTAACCATTTTACATGTCATCGTCATATCAAACAAACAAATCAAAGACATGCATGTTTTCAAGCATTCATACGTCTCAAATCTCATACGCACATTCTTGTTTATACAAAGTAGTTTCTCATAAAAGATCAATGAGTGCATATTTTTACCCAAATCAAGCCGATGGAATGGCTTATATGTCTTTTTATCTTGCAAATGCCGAATAATTATTATTTTACTAACAAACTCATCAGCATCGCAATTTCCAAAAGTGTTATTCTTCTTGCCATCATTCCGCGCAAATGTATTATCATCAATCAAAGGATGGCAAGTAACCACATCAAAGTTCAGATCACTTCTAAAGGACAATTCATCAACAAGGTTTCCATCAACAATCGAATAAAACAGAGGTGCTTTAAGAATTTCAAAACTCATACCTCGCTCTTCTTTTGGCATAGGCGAACTAAGATAGTTGAGAACGTTACCTTTTTCAACCAAGGTGAACCTTCTCTCCTTGGAAAGGTATTGGAGTTGTAAATTATCGTCACTCGGCCTTTTGGATACCTGAAAAGCAGAAACAGAACAAGAACAAGTTTCATATGGATTAGTTGAAATGCTCCTCACTTTTTCTAGTTCATTTGTCTCTTTTTCGCTAGTTTCTTTTTTAATCTCAACTTCTTTTTTTCTCTTTTCATTTCCTCTCTCGTTTTCAATTTTATTTTCGACCTCACTCTCTTTTTTGATTTCTTTTTCTTTTTCAATCTCTTTTTCATTTCTTTCATTTTCTTTTTCTCGCTCGCACTCTTGTACAATCTCAATTTCTTTTTCGAATTCTTTCTCTTCATTTTCTTTTTCTCTCACTTTTTCGATTTCATTACAATGTGCAGTCGACACGAAAGAATCAAAAATATAATCATTTGCCCCAAAGGAAGAGAAAATATTTTCATAGGCTTCTCATCCATTTCTTCGGGAACAATCCTCCGGGAATGACTTCTTTGAATCATACGATGAATAACTCGTCCTCTCTCGTTCGTCATGTCGAGAAGTTGCAAGCTCTAGGCTGTCGCGTCTTGAATTCCTTGACGAATAGGAATCCCGATAAGAATCTCTTAGCGAGTAGTCTTTGGACGCGTATCGCCGCAATGATCTCGACTCCATTTCTCGATTTGGTAAATTTTGTTTTTGTCTGGCTCTTTCCTCCACTCGATCCAATCGATCATGCAATTTATCAAAATTTGATTTCACCATTCTACGTATCTCTTGCTTCAAATATTGGAAATCTGATTCAGAAAATTCTTGTGACATGATTTTTTTTTTCCAAAAAAAATGATTAAAATAAAATAGAAAGTAAATACCTCAGCACAAAAATCTCACGTTTCACTCACAAAGAAAATTGGATAACACTCCACTCGTGTTTACACTTCTTTAATGGCTTTTGCTCGCTCTAATGTACTCACCACTCGAGCCTTTTTCCACTCGATTTTTGCCTCTCGAAGTTCTCCACAAACTAGTTAGACGAATCAATACCGTTTGTCGCCGGCTTACAAAATTGAGTTGGCTTGGTGGGCAATGATGTCGGAAATGGTAGGCTATCAAACAAAACTTAAAATGAATTTCAATCACTTTTTTTTTAATTCCGAATTTTTTTTTTGAATTTCTCTTTTTTTTAATACCAAATACAAAAGAAGAAAGAAAAAATAATAAATTGGATAATTTTTTTTTTGAAAACGTGAAAATTCACTCAAAGGGGTATAAAGGAGTGTAGATTATGATTCAAAAAAAAATTGTTGAAGGGTTTCCAGACTTTTTTTTTACGGATCTTTCACGTTCTTTTCGTCCGCGCCTAGACCGTAGGCAATTTTTTTTTTATTTTTTTTTACGAATCTTTCACGTTCTTTTCGTCCGCGCCTAGACCGTAGGCAAATTTTTTTTTTTGATTTTTTTTTACAAAATCATAATATCAAAGATGATGATTCTTACTCCGATTCGGCTAGCTCTGATACCAGATGATACGCCCCGGCCTCGGTGATGAGAGTCGAGTCGTTGATGTACCCGATCGTGAATTGGAGTAATATCAAGGTTTGTCGAAGATAGGTTAAGAAAGAAGGGATAAAGGCTCAAATTTAGTTCAAAAGGGGTTATGAAGTGTATTGAGGATGATAGGTGAATGAAAACCAAGTATTCAAGTTGAACCAACACAATATAAGTGTGTTAACCCGGGACTTATACGAATACTTAGGAAAGGTTAAATGTTGTATGGATGGAAAACGAATAAAATGGAACCTTGACCCACTATCAAAGATGATAGGAACCTCGGTATAACTTGAACGCCACACTTTGGATGCAAAGTAGGAAAACAAAGAGTATAACGATGTTTCAAAAAGTTCATGAGGCTTACCTTTAAAAGTAGGAAAACAAAGATCAGTTTTACCTTGTTCGGTCAACACAAACCTTCTCTCCTCGGCAATGTAGAGTAGTCGAAATTCCTTGCTTGAATTAACCTTTTCAAAATGGATCTCCATACTCGACAATAGAGCATGCATCATAATCAAATTGGAATTGTAATCAAAATACATCGAGAACTCATCCAAATGATCATGTAATCTAATTTCAGTCGGTCAATTTAGCTCAAAAATGCAGAATTTGGATAACAAAGCAGATTTGAGGCACCATCTTTAAGTGCACTAACCATTTTACATGTCATCGTCATATCAAACAAACAAATCAAAGACATGCATGTTTTCAAGCATTCATACATCTCAAATCTCATACGCACATTCTTGTTTATACAAAGTAGTTTCTCACAAAAGATCAATGAGTGCATATTTTTACCCAAATCAAGCCGATGGAATGGCTTATATGTCTTTTTATCTTGCAAATGCCGAATAATTATTATTTTACTAGCAAACTCATCAGCATCGCAATTTCCAAAAGCGTTATTCTTCTTGCCATCATTCCGCGCAAATGTATTATCATCAATCAAAGGATGGCAGGTAACGACATGAAAGTTCAGATCACTTCTAAAGGACAATTCATCAACAAGGTTTCCATCAACAATCGAATAAAACAGAGGTGCTTTAAGAATTTCAAAACTCATACCTCGCTCCTCTTTTGGCATAGGCGAACTAAGATAGTTGAGAACGTTACCTTTTTCAACCAAGGTGAACCTTCTCTCCTTGGAAAGGTATTGGAGTTGTAAATTATCGTCACTCGGCCTTTTGGATACCTGAAAAGCAGAAACAGAACAAGAACAAGTTTCATATGGATTAGTTGAAATGCTCCTCACTTTTTCTAGTTCATTTGTCTCTTTTTCGCTCGTTTCTTTTTTAATCTCAACTTCTTTTTTCTCTTTTCATTTCCTCTCTCGTTTTCAATTTTATTTTCGACCTCACTCTCTTTTTTGATTTCTTTTTCTTTTTCAATCTCTTTTTCATTTCTTTCATTTTCTTTTTCTCGCTCGCACTCTTGTACAATCTCAATTTCTTTTTCGAATTCTTTCTCTTCATTTTCTTTTTCTCTCACTTTTTCGATTTCATTACAATGTGCAGTCGACACGAAAGAATCAAAAATATAATCATTTGCCCCAAAGGAAGAGAAAATATTTTCATAGGCTTCTCGTCCATTTCTTCGGGAACAATCCTCCGGGAAGGACTTCTTTGAATCATACGATGAATAACTCGTCCTCTCTCGTTCGTCATGTCGAGAAGTTGCAAGCTCTAGGCTTTCGCGTCTTGAATTCCTTGACGAATAGGAATCCCGATAAGAATCTCTTAGCGAGTAGTCTTTGGACGCGTATCGCCGCAATGATCTCGACTCCATTTCTCGATTTGGTAGATTTTGTTTTCGTCTGGCTCTTTCCTCCACTCGATCCAATCGATCATGCAATTTATCAAAATTTGATTTCACCATTCTACATATCTCTTGCTTCAAATATTGGAAATCTGATTCGAAAAATTCTTGTGACATGATTTTTTTTTTGCAAAAAAATGATTAAAATAAAATAGAAAGTATATACCTCACAACAAAAATCTCACGTTTCACTCACAAAGAAAATTGGATAACACTCCACTCGTGTTTACACTTGTTTAATGGCTTTTGCTCGCTCTAATGTACTCACCACTCGACCCTTTTTCCACTCGATTTTTGCCTCTCGAAGTTCTCCACAAACTAGTTAGATGAATCAATACCGTTTGTCGTCGGCTTACAAAATTGAGTTGGCTTGGTGGGCAATGATGTCAGAAATGGTAGGCTATCAAACAAAACTTAAAATGAATTTCAGTCACTTTTTTTTTAATTCCGAATTTTTTTTTTAATTTATCTTTTTTTTAATACCGAATACAAAAGAAGAAAGAAAAAATAATAAATTGGATAATTTTTTTTTTTGAAAACGTGAAAATTCACTCAAAGGGGTATAAAGGAGTGTAGATTATGATTCAAAAAAAAATTGTTGAAGAGTTTCCAGACTCTTTTTTTTACGGATCTTTCATGTTCTTTTCGTCTGCGCCTAGACCGTAGGCAAATTTTTTTTTTGATTTTTTTTACGAATCTTTCACGTTCTTTTCGTCCGCGCCTAGACCGTAGGCAATTTTTTTTTTGATTTTTTTTTTACAAAACCATAATATCAATGATGATGATTCTTACTCCGATTCGGCTAGCTCTGATACCAGATGATATGCCCCGACCTCGGTGATGAGAGTCGAGTCGTTGATGTACCCGATCGTGAATTGGAGTAATATTAAGGTTTGTCGAAGATAGGTTAAGAAAGAAGGGATAAAGGCTCAAATTTAGTTCAAAAGGGGTTATGAAGTGTATTGAGGATGATAGGTGAATGAAAACCAAGTATTCAAGTTGAACCAACACAATATAAGTGTGTTAACCCGGGACTTATACGAATACTTAGGAAAGGTTAAATGTTGTATGGATGGAAAACGAATAAAATGGAACCTTGACCCACTATCAAAGATGATAGGAACCTCGGTATAACTTGAACGCCACACTTTGGATGCAAAGTGATAAGTTCGGATAAGAAGAATGGGTTGACGCCACAAGGGTTACTTGATAAGTCAAACGAGTCTTTGGAGAACAATGAGAGTTGTAAACAATCTCACAAAATGTACAAACATTAGTTCAAGGTTCTTCTCCTCCCTTACAATGAAATTTAACACATATTTATAGGCAAAACAAAAGGGTAGCCGAATGGGTAAAATTGGAAGCCAAATTCGGCCATGATGCTTCCTCAAATTCTTCCTTGAATTATGCATGATGTTGGTCAAATGCTTCCTCAAATTCTTCCATGAATTATGCATGATGTTGGTCAAATGCTTCCTCAAATTCTTCCATGAATTATGCATGATGTTGGTCAAATGCTTCCTCAAATTCTTCCATGAATTATGCATGATGTTGGCCAAATGCTTCCTCAAATTCTTCCATGAATTATGCATGATGTTGGTCAAATGCTTCCTCAAATTCTTCCATGAATTATGCATGATGTTGGTCACCTCTTCTTTGCCGTCCATGTACATTGTCCTAGCAAATTCAACAAATTTACTTAGCTTAAATCTCACACATTAATTCGGCTGAACCATGACATGTTTAACATTCTGCATTTAAACAACAGCAGCATTAAACAACAGCAGCAAAACACATTAATTAACAGTATTAAATTCGTCCAAAGTACACAATATCCTGCACATTAAATTTGTCTGGAAAAATTAATTGACAACATGAATTAAATTTGTCTTAAATTTAGACACACGTAATTAACTATTAGACATCTATTTAATAGGTAATAAACTAAGACACATTAAAATAAAAATTTCCATATTTTTAAACAAATTAATTAACTTATTTAATTAACTAATCAGCAACTTATTTATTCCTTCATCTAAATGCAAACTTAATTAAATAAATTGCATTCTAGCTCCATAAGCTAGAATGCGCCCAAATTGAGCTGGGACGAGCTTGTGAGAATAACGAGCCTCGCTCGTGAGTCGAGCCAAGAAATGTTTCCAGGGCAGGGTCGTATCAGAAAATTCTCCTCAAATCACTCCCCCATTATCTCCTCAACTAACAAGTTCAAACACTACTCAACCTAACAGAGTTTCGGTCAGACATAACCTCCTCCCATGACCATCAGTAAAATAATCTCCATATGCAGCAGTAGGGATTCGAACCTCATACCCCCTTACACACTCCACACGCCACTTACCACTAGGCTAGCAGGCTTTTTATGTCATGCCTTACTCACCGTAATTTAAAAGTCTACTAGCTGAAGACAAGGGTTTATACAAATAGAACCAAAATTTTTCTCAAGCTAAGGCTTGAACCCATCACTTCTCAGACACTCCAAGAGCATTAAAACACTAAGTCAAACATACATCCATGCCACAATACAAAAAAAAAATTTAACAGGGTTTTCAGGATTTAAGGTTTTGGGGTATTACAATTACCCTAAATAGCATTTTCCTTTTTTCAGAGATAGAGATAATCCTGATACAAAATCCACCGACACATCTTTTTTGAATCATTGTTCATTTTATTATTTTCTGGATGACAGACAAATTACTATTATAAGCTTCGTGTAAAATTTTCTGTATGAGCTCTAAATCTTTTTGTATATACGCTCTACCTCTGAATAATAGATAATTATCAGATCCATTCTGAAATTCTAAATCAGAAGTTGACTCACTCTATATCTATTTAACTTACAACTCGTTACCACTTTTTTAAACTTCACAGATCTGTTGTAGAAACATCGGTTTAGCTTTAAGCTCAGCTAAAAATTGAGCCATCATTAGACAATAATAATCGGGTACTCAAAACTTGTAAGGCAAACTGAGATTTTCCACTCAGAGTGTCAGCATTTACACTTGCTTTTCCCAAATGAAAATCAATTATCAAATCATAGTATTTCATTAGCTCTAGCTATCCACATTGCCTCATATTCAAATGTTTTTGTGACATCAGATAATTTAGACTATTATAATCAATAAATATATATTGTTTCCATCAAACAAATAGTGTCGCCAAATTTTAGTAAAAATACAGTAGTTGTCAAATCTAAATCATGTATCAGATAATTCTTTTCGTACGGTTTTAAACTGTTTAGAAGTATAGACTATTATACCTTACTACATCAAAATACAGTCTAACTTATTCAATGATGCATCACTGTAAATCACAAATTCCTTACTCGATTCAAGCTGAACCAAAACTGATGCTTCAGTCAATATGTAACAATCTGATTTTGACCCTAGTCAGGATAGTGGTTTCGGGACCATAAATCCGAGTTTGAAAAATATTTTAATATTATTTTCTATGTTTGTGATATGTAAATTTATGTCTGTGAAATTTCTGTGATTTAATTTGTCCTTTTCTGTGCTTAATTATGAAAAAGGATTAAATCGCCTAAAGTATAAAAGTTGAGTGCTAAATGTTAAAGCATCTAATTGGCTTGGCTTTTAAAATAAAAGTCCTTGCATGTCAAATTTACCATTTGTTTTAATGGTGGACAAATATGGGCATTGGTAGGTGGATTTTTAATGATAAATGTCAAGGGCAAAATGGGAAAATAATTATTAAAGTTATTAAATGAAAATAAACATGAAAATGAAGCCATTTTCATGCATGTATTGCCGAAAATACAAAGAAATAGAAAGAAGAAGACCATCCTAGGGTTTGGCGATTGATTTGGGTGATTAAGGTATGTACTTTGGTCTATTTTTTGATAATTTCTACATTTCTGTGATCGTTGCTTCGTGTTCTTCAAAACCCATGTCTGAATTTTTATTTCTGTTAAAGATTTCATGAAATTCCATTGTTGATATCAAGAGTTTTATGATGTTTTTAAATGAATTATGAAGGCTTGGTAAATGGTTCATAAGTTTTGTCTTTGAGTTTTTGATGAAATTGAGCTATTTAGGTTAAATTTTGAAAATAAGGTTTTGAAGGACTAAATTGTGAATTAAACATGTTGTTTGGGTTTATATAGAAGCCATGAAAATTAGGGTAGCCCTTGTTGCAAAGAAATTTTGCATATTTGTGATTTTATGAAAAATGGACTAAATTGTCAAAGTATGAAAATGTAAGTGCTAAAATGCAAAGTGCCCTAAATATGTGTATATGGATTATATTGAATGAAATGAATGATTGAATGGTTCAATTTGTATTGTATTAGATCAAGAGCAAAGAAAATCAGACTTAGATCAAGGGAAGTCCAAAATAGTTGAATAGTCGACTCGTTTTATCCGAAACCCTTTCGAGGTAAGTCAAATTACAATTACGTGTTAATTGAAAAAATTCTGCACATATAAACTGTAATCTATATTGGATGGCCTTGAGTTTCTGATGAATATCTTTGGAGTAAAGTTTGATAATATGCTAATATCTGAAAAAACTCTGTATGTTTCTAAGAAAATTTGACATCTATCTCAGAAATCGTGTAAGACCGTGTCCAGGACACAGGCCTCGATTTAGATTTACATATAGGACCATGTCTGGGACATCGGCATCGTATCTGATTTTGTTGAAGACCCTATCTGGGACAGAGGCATCGATATTGAATTACATGTAAGACCACGTCTGGGACGTCAGTGTTGCACTTGTTTATGATCATCTATATCGTTTCTAAGCAGTCTGATGATAGTGTACAAAATCTGAGTTTGAGTATATGAAATGTATAACCTATGCAGGTACGTTTGTATCGTACTAAATTTCTGAATATGAAAAGCTCCATCTCTGTGAAATATGTATGGAAATGAAGCATGACATATATGCAAACAAAGGAACATGGTTAAGTTTATGAATTATTCTATGAAATGGTTATGAATCTTTATGATTGAATTGTACTTATATGCTTTAGTAGTCAGACCAATTGTATTTAGCTTACTAAGCTCTTTGTAGCTTACTCTATGTGTTTACCGTCTGTTTTACAATTATAGTAGCTACTGAAGGCTCGGGGATAGTCGAGGATTGTCACCACACTATCGAACTCATTTTGGTACTCTTGAAAGCGTAAATATTTCAATGTATGTCATGTATAGGCTAGAAAGTTTATGTATTAAGTTTTGAATTGTAAATATAGGTTATGCAATGAAAGTTGGCTATCAAATGGCATGTTTGTGTTAAGTTTTGGTATGGTTTGAATGAGTTTTGAATGATGATGAAATAGTTGTAATGAAGCATGTTTTGAGCATGAAATTGGCTGAATATTTTGTATGAATGTTGTTTAATTTGGCTTGTAGGAATGACCCATAAAGGGGTGGCAATTCGGCTTAAACCAAGCCTGCATTGTGCCACACGGCCATAACACACGGGCGTGTCTGTTGGCCTTGGGAATAAGTCAGTATATAAGCTCTGTTTTGGCATGGCTAGTTCACATGGATGTGTTTGATGCTCGTGTGGGGCACACGGCTTGGTCACACGGGCCTCTATAGAATTGAAATTTTTTAACAGTTACAAACTTTATGAATGTATTCGGTTTAGTCCCAACTATCTCTTAAAAGTACATTTTAGGTCTCGTAGACCATCTTAGGAGATGATTGCTTATGAAATGATGTTATATGATATCTATGATTCTGAATTGGTTTGAAATGTTCTGTCTGTCTGGTAATGCCTTGTAACCCTAATCCGATGTCAGTTACAGGTTAGGGGTGTTACATTTTATTGGTATTAGAGCTATGGTTTAGTCGGTTCTAGGACTACCATAGTGTATATGAGTCTAGCTATACATGCCATATATATGAATCTGTGATAGTATGATGACTCCTGACTTTGAAATGTGCTTTTATATAGCAAATGGATCCCGATAGAGCTGTAGCTAACGATGTTGAAAGCAATGCACCTGCTCCTATGTAAGGGACGGTGCAAGCTGATTCTAGACCGACTACGAGTAGCTGTGATGGTGAGGCTAAGCAAGCCTTCTATCAGATGGTGGAAAACTTTAATATCTATGGTTCCGAGTGAATGGGTTACTTGAGATTTCTTCCAAGCTAAATTCCAGAAGAAATACATTAGCCAGAGATTCATTGATAAAAAACGTAAAGACTTTCTCGAGCTGAAACAGGGTCGTATGTCTGTTACTGAATACGAACGTGAATTTGTGAGATTGAGCCAGTATGCTAGGGAATGTGTATTGAATGAAGCAATAATTTGAAGATGGACTAAATGAAGATATATGTCTGTTAGTTGGAATTTTGGAAATTAAAGAAATGGTAGTGCTCGTTGAGCGAGTATGTAAAGCTGAAGAATTAAATAAAGAGAAAAGAAAAGATGATTCTGAAACCAAAGACACTAGAAAGAGATTTTTGAGTAGATCATTTCAATCTATGTCAAAGAAATTTTGAGATGATCAAAGCCGTCCAAATGCTAATGTGAGACATTCAAATCGAGATCGAGCTAGATCGCATTCAAACTTCAGAGTCCCTGCTACTTCTGTTGCAAGTGTTAGGAATGTTTGATCTAAGAGACTTGAATGTAAACACTGTGGTAAAAGACATCCGGGAAATTGTAGATTGAATGATCGAGCCTGTTTCCGATATGGATCTCTGGATCATTTTATAAGAGATTGTTTTGAACCTGCTGAGAGAGAGAATGTACAGAGACTGAGATTGAGTAAGACCTCAACTAGGGGTAAACTTTCCAGAGATTCGAGAAATAAAAGTGGTGGTGAAAGAGCTACTGCGGATACTGTTGTTAGATCTGAGGCCAGAGCACCTGCCAGAGCCTATGCTATCTGAGCTCGTGAAGAAGTCTCGTCTCCAGACGTGATTACTGGTACTTTTACTCTCTATGATACTTTTGTGATTGCATTGATAGATCCTGGATTAACGCATTCTTATATCTGTATGAATTTAGTACATAGTAAGACTTTGCCTGTAGATTCTACTGAATTCGTAATTAGAGTATCGAACCCCTTAGGAAAAAGTGTCTTAGTTGATAAAGTCTGTAAGAATTTCCTGTTAATGTTACGAGATATCTGTTTTCCAGCTAATCTGATGCTTTTACCTTTTAATGAATTTGACATAATTCTGGGAATGGACTGGTTGACTTTGCATGGTGCTATTGTGAATTGCAAATGAAAAGTCATTGATTTAAGTGTAAGAATGATGAAATAATCCAAATTGAGTCTAGTGATCTGAATGGACTACCAGCTATGGTATCTGCAATAAAAATACGAAAAAATGTGAAGAAAGGTTGTGAAGCCTACTTAGCTTATGTGTTAGATTTGAAAATGAATGATAAGAATTTTGAATCAGTGCCTTTGTTTGTGACTTCTCTGATGTGTTTCCTGAAGAACTACCTGGTTTGCCTCCGATTCGTGAAGTCGAGTTTGGCATTGAATTAGTACCTAGTACTACTCTGATTTCAATAGCTCCGTATAGAATGGCTCTGACCGAGTTAAAAGAATTAAAATCTCAGTTACAAGAATTGACCGATTGAAGGTTTGCTAGACCGAGTTTTTCACCATGGGGTGCTCCTGTTCTTTTTGTGAAAAAGAAAGATGGCACAATGAGAATGTGTATTGATTACCGACAGCTTAACAAAGACTATAAAGAACAAATATCCTCTGCCTCAAATTGATGACTTATTCAATCAGTTGGAAGGTGCTACTGTGTTTCTAAGATAGATCTGAGGTCGGGTTATTACCAGTTGCGAGTAAAGGACTCTGACATTCTGAAAACTGCTTTCAGAACGAGGTACGAGCATTATGAATTTTTAGTTATGCCTTTCAGATTAACGAATGCACATGCTATCTTTATGGATTTGATGAATAGAATATTCAGACCGTATCTTGAACAATTTGTTAAAGTATTCATTGATGACACATTTATTTATTCACGTGATAAATCTGAACAGGCCAAGCATTTGAAAATAGTGCTACAGACTCTGTGAGATAAACAGTCGTATACAAAGTTTAGAAAATGTGAATTCTGGTTACGAGAAGTTGGTTTTCTAGGTCATATTGTATCAGCTTCCGGTATCCGAGTTGATCCGAGCAAGATTTCAACTATCCTGGATTGGAAGCCTTTGAGGAATGTATCTGAAGTTCTTAGTTTTCTAGGACTTGTCGGTTACGACAGACGATTTGTAAAATATTTCTCCGTGATAGCAACTCCGTTGACAAAATTGCTTCAGTGAATGGTCTGAGAAATGTTAGAAAAGTTTTGATCGGTTAAAAGCTCTGTTAACTGAAGCTCCAGTATTGGTACTACTTGAGTTAGGTAAAGAATTCATTGTTTACAGCGATGCTTTGTTGAATGGATTAGGTTGTGTTTTAATACAAGAAGGAAAAGTTGTTGCTTATGCTTCGAGATAGTTAAAGCCGCATGAGAAGAACTATCTGACATACGACCTTGAGTTAGTTGCCATCGTGTTTGCTTTGAAGATCTGGCGTCACTTTCTGTTTGGTGAAAATGTCACGTGTTTTCTGATCATAAAAGTCTAAAATATTTAATGACGAAAATAGATTTGAATTTGCGACAGAGAAGATGGTTAGAACTGCTAAAAGACTACAAACTTGTGATTGATTATCACCCGGGAAAAGCAAATGTGGTTGCTGATGCTTTGAGTCGAAAATCGTTATTTGCAATGAATGCTCATTTAGTTCTGTCTGATGATGGTTCAGCTTTAGCTTAATTAAAAGCGAGACCTTTGTTTTTACAATAGATTATTGAAGCTCAGAAGATTGATAATAAGATTATGGCTAAACGAACTTAGTGTAATTCTGATTCTGAATTTCGAATAGATGATGATGACTATTTAAGGTTCAGAAATAGACTTTGTGTTCCAAGAAATCCAGATTTGTTTCAAATGATTTTGAATGAAGCTCACAGTAGTAGATTTTTTGTACATTCGGGAAGTACGAAAATGTATAACGATTTGAGACAACTATATTGGTGGCCGGGAATGAAAAGAGATATTTCTGATTTTGTCTCGAGATGTTTAATCTGTCAACAAGCTAAAGCTGAGCATCAGGTGCCATCTGGGTTATTAATACCGATTATGATTCCAGAATGGAAATAGGATCGAGTGACCATGGATTTTATTTCGGGTTTGCTTCTGTCTCCTAAAAAGAAAGACGCAATTTGGGTTGTAGTTGATCGTTTGACAAAATCAACTCATTTTATTCTGATTTGGTTTGATTATTCACTTGATAAGCTAGCTGAGTTGTATATTGTTGATATTGTGAGATAGAGACATGAGATTTACGTCGCGATTCTGGAAGAAATTGCAAGGTGCTGTGGGTACTGAATTGCATTTTAGCACCGCTTTTCATCTGCAAATAGATGGTCAATCATAACAGATTGTGCAGATACTCAAGGATATGTTGAGATGTTGCATTCTCGAGTTTGAAGGTGTGTGGGAACAATATCTACCTTTGATTGAATTCGCTTATAATAATAGTTTTCGATCGAGCATCGAAATGGCACCATACGAAGCCTTATATGGTAGAAAGTGTAGAACTCCGTTATACTGGTCTGAGCTCAGTGAGAATAAGATTTATGGTATTGATTTGATAAAAGAAATAAAACAGAAAGTAAAAGTAAATCGAGATAGTTTGAAAGCTGCCTCTGATCGTCAGAAATCTTATGCAGATTTAAAACAAAAAGATATTGAATTTGAGATCGGTGATAAAGTGTTTCTGAAAGTATCTCCGTGGAAGAAGCTATTCTGATTTGGTAAAAAGGGGAAGTTGAGTCCGAGGTTCATTGGACTGTATGAAATCACAGAGCGAATTGGGCTAGTTGCTTATAGATTGAGGCTACCATATGAGTTAGAAAAGATTTATAATGTATTTCATGTATCGATACTTTGACAGTATAGATCTGATCCATCTCATGTGATATCCCCCTCTAAGATTGAAATCCAATTTGATATGACTTACGAAGAAAAACCGAACCATATTTTAGCCCGTGAGATTAAAGAGTTACGAAATAAGAAAATTCCTCTAGTTAAAGTGATGTGGCATTGTCACGGTGTAAAAGAGGCTACGTGGGAGCTCGAGGATGCAATGAAACAACATTATCCAAATCTATTTAATGGTAAGATTTTCGGGGAAGAAACTCCCTAAGGGGGATAATTGTAATAGTCTAATTTTGACCCTAGTCAGAATAGTGGTTTCGGGACCACAAATCCGAGACCGAAAAATATTGTAATATTATTTTTTGTGTATGTGATATGTGAATTTATGTCTGTGAAATATTTGTGATTTAATTTGTCCTTTTCTACGCTTAATTATGAAAAAGGATTAAATCGCGTAAAGTATAAAAGTTGAGTGCTAAATGTTAAAGCATCTAATTGGCTTGGCTTTTAAAATAAAAGTCCTTGCATGTCAAATTTACCATTTGTTTTAATGGTGGACAAATATGGGCATTGGTAGGTGGATTTTTAATGATATATGCCAAGGGCAAAATGGGAAAATGATTATTAAAGTTATTAAATGAAAATAAACATGAAAATGAAGCCATTTTCACGCATGTATTGCTGAAAAAAAAAGAAATAGAAAGAAGAAGACCATCCTAGGGTTCGGCCATTGATTTGGTTGATTAAGGTATATACTTTCGTCCGTTTTTTAATATTTTCTACATTTCTGTGATCGTTGCTTTGTGTTCTTCAAAACCCATGTCTGAATTTTTGTTTCTGTTAAAGATTTCACGAAATGCCATTGTGGATATCATGAGTTTTATGATGCTTTTGAATGAATTATGAAGGCTTGGTAGATGGTTCATAAGTTTTGTCTTTGAGTTTTTGATGAAATTGAGCTATTTGGGTTAAATTTTGAAAATGAGGTTTTGAAGGACTAAATTGTGAATTAAAAATATTGTTTGGGCTTATATAGAAGCCATGAAAATTCGGCTAGCCCTTGTTGCAAAGAAATTTTGCATATTTGTGATTTTATGAAAGATGGACTAAATTGTTAAAGTATGAAAATGAAAGGGCCAAAATGCAAAGTGCCCTAAATATGTGTATATGGATTATATTGAATGAAATGAATAATTGAGTGGTTGAATTTGTATTGTATTAGATCAAGAACAAAGAAAATCGGACCTAGATCGGGGGAAGTCCAAAATAGTTGAATAGTCGACTCGTTTTATCCGAAATCCATCTGAGGTAAGTCAAATTACAATTACGTGTTAATTGAAATAAATTTTGCACATATAAACTGTAATCTGTATTGGATGGCCTTGAGTGCCTGATGAATATCTTTGGAGTAAAGTTTGATAATATGCTAATATCTGAAAAGCTCTGTATGTTTCTAAGAGAAGTTTACATCTGTCTGAGACATCGTGCAAGACCGTGTCTGGGACACAGGCCTCGATTTAGATTTACGTATAAGACCATGTCTGGGACATCGGCATTGTATCTGATTCCGTGTAAGACCCTGTCTGGGGACAGACGCATCGATGTTGAATTACATGTAAGACCATGCCCGTGACATCGGCATTGTACTTGTTTATGAGCATCTATATCGTTTCTGACCCGTCTGATGATACCGTACGAAATTTGAGTTTGAGTATATGAAATGTATAACCTATGCATGTAACACACCAAACCCGGCCTGGAAGTTTGGCTCGAATTTGGCGTGTCACATTGAAGTGTTTTTTGAAAACCATGTTTCCATTAAAAACCCTTCTTAATAATTAAAACTTATACCCTTTTTAAACCTTTTTAAAAAACCTCAGCTGAATAACATTCTTAACAACTTTTAAAAATCTTGGCGGTTGTGGAAGCTTAATTTAAAAACAATTACGGATACGTGATTTTTTGAATAACAGTAGTTGCGTTGAAAAATCGTGTTCTAATACTAGCTATTATAAGAACAATAAATACAATTTCAAATTTGAAATCTAGAAAATTACAACGGCTTTACTACCATCCACATAAAAACATTTAAAAGTAATAATCAAAACTGTAACATAAACAATGTGTGTGGCTTCCTCCGAGCCCCTCGCAGCTCCGATCCGTTTAAGGCTGGAAATTCCTGAAAGGTTAATAAACGGGGTGAGTTTAAGAAAACTCAGTGTGACATCCCCTACTATATAAAAGAAACAGTCAGTCATATAAAAGAATTAAAAGTCTAGCCCCAGCCCTACTTACAGTTTCAGTATCAATTAGACCTTAGCCCATTATAACAGACAGTACCAGATGGGCCTTAGCCCATTACAGAATAAGAAACATTATCAGAACTAGAGTCAAAATGAGAATCAGAATCAGAATCAGTATCAGGTAACAGAATCAGAATCAGAATCAGAATCAGAATCAGAAATAGGTAACAGAATTAGAATCAATATCAGGTAACAGAATCAGAATGTGAATGTGAATGCAAACCCAACCCAATCCATCTGTATACACCCCCGTACCAACCTTACACCATGTGGGGAGACAACTCGACCTACCCATTCGCTACACTGCACAGAATTTGCAGCATGGCTGCCAGAACAGATATTGTGACAGAGTCGCCAGATACAGATATTGTGGCTGAGCCACCAGAATCAGATAATGTGGCAAAGCCACTTAACAAAAAACGTGGCACAAAGCCATCGATAACGGGTCTATAATCGGCACGAAGCCCACAATAACGGCACACAGCCTTCAGTAACATGATCGGCACTTAGCCATTGATAACGGGTCTATAATCGACATGAAGCCCACAATAACGGCGCACAGCCTTCTGTAACATGACCGGCACTCAAGCATCGATCGGTCAACAGATATTGTGATAGAGTCACCATATACAGATATTGTGGCAGAACCACCAGAGCAAATATTTGTGGCATAGCCACTAGAAACAGATATTTGTGGCATAGCCACCAGAACGCTTCCTCCATCAATATAACCCATATCCCATGCAACAGATATACATGTCATGGCATACAACATATAGAATCAGAATATCATACCCATATTTGAATCAAACAATCACAGTCAAGCCATTAATATCACCAACATAGATTCACAATCAAATTCGTCAACCACACAGTCCAAGTCAGTCACTTCCCATAAGGGCAAAACAGTCATGTAACACCCTAGGGGTAAAATGGTAATTTTACCCCACAAGGGTATCTCGGTAATTCTACCCTACAGGGGTACTTCAGTAATTCTACCCTACAGGGGTATTTTGGGTATTTCTACCCTACAAGGGTATTTTGGTAATTCTACCCTACAGGATATTTTACTAATTTTACCTTGCAGGGGTATTTCGGTATTTCTACCCTACAAGGGTATTTCGGTATTTCTACCCTACAAGGGTATTTCGATAATTCTACCCTACAGGGGTATTTCGATAATTCTATCCTACAGGGGTATTTCGGTATTTCTACCCTACAAGGGTATTTCGGTATTTCTACCCTACAAAGGTATTTTGGTAATTTTGCAAATCGAAGGTAAAACGATAATTCTATAAATTGGGGGTACTTTGGTAATTTTACAAGTCGAAGGTATTTTAGTAATTTTATAGGTCGAGGGTGTTTTAGTAGTTTCACAAATCAGGGGTATTTTGGTAATTTTACAAACTAGGGGTATTTTGGTAATTTTACAAACTAAGGGTATTTTGGTAATTTTGTAAACCAAGGGTATTTTGGTAATTTTACAAACCAGGGGTATTTTGGTAATTTGGTAAACTACAATATTCTAAACAAGGATAACAATACGAATGGGCCTAAAGCCTTGCTCGGCCTAAATGGGCCCACGTGCTCGTGTGGCCCGTTTAGCCCAAATCTAGCCACAAATATGAGATTCACCTAGCCTAGTCCAATATTTACTACACAATCAAATAACTTATCCAATTAGGCCCGTAGGCCCATTGGGCCCACATGGCCCTTTTCAGCCCATCGCGGCCCGAAGTAGCCATCCTACAGCTAGAATAGTGAGAAATACACACCTGATAGGAGGCTGGAGTTAATCTGCGCTCCGAGCACTCTTAGCCTACGCCCAACCCAAACGAGCACGCCATAAACCGAAAGGGATCAGCCAAGAAAAGTACCTCTACTCTCCTCATGGTTCTCCCTATTTAAAGCCAGCTTCGCATCCATTCTTATGTTAGCTTCTCGATGTGGGATCCCTCCATCATCAGAGTTTAAATTCAACACCAACTCTTGCCGCCCCCTGTTAGCAAAATAAATGCTCTTTGATTGCCATGAGTTCTGAACCTTGGACCTCATTTCCAAATCTATGACGCCACCTTCCTGCCTCTTATGTGGTGCTACTTTGCCACTAGACCACAAGGCTTTTTGTGGCACAATTTCTCCAACAATATTCTTAAGGCCAACCTACTACACCCAGGGTTTAATTCACCTTAAACCAAAATTTTTGCTAGAGTCCAGGTTTGAACTCAGGACTTCTCCAACACTTCTCAGCACACTTAACCACTTAAACAAGCCTTCATTAACGAAATTTACATCACAACAAAATATTATAAGCTGCCTTCAACCGCTCCCATGCTCAAGGACCAAAACTTCTAGGCCCAAATTCTGGGTGTTACAACTCTACCTCCCTTAAAAAAATTTCGTCCCTGAAATTTCCATCTAACAGGGTAGTCGTGTAACATCTACCCCACTACACTACCGCTGCGCACTCTGATCCTACTATCACTATCACACTTCACCTAGAACTTGAAACATCTCATACATACAACACTTATTTACTGAAGCAGACACATATTTATCACACATACATAAAATTCTACATCAATATAACCCATATCCCATGCAACAGATATACATGTCATGGCATACAACATACAAAATTAGAATATCATGCCCATATTTGAATCAAACAATCACAGTCAAGTTATTCATATCACCAACATATATTCACAATCAAATCCGTCAACCACACAGTCCAAGTCAGTCAATTGCCCACAAGGGAAAAACAGTCATTTAACACTCTAGGGGTAAAATGGTAATTTTACCCCACAAAGGTATCTCGGTAATTCTACCCTACAGGGGTATTTCAGTAATTCTACCTTATAGGGGTATTTCGGTATTTCTACCCTACAAGGGTATTTTGGTAATTCTACCCTACATGGGGTATTTTAGTAATTCTACCCTACAAGGGTATTTCGGTATTTCTACCCTACAAGGGTATTTCAGTATTTCTACCCTACAAGGGTATCTCAGTAATTCTACCCTACAGGGTTATTTCAATAATTCTACCCTACAGGGGTATTTCGGTATTTCTACCCTACAAGGGTATTTCGGTATTCCTACCCTACAAGGGTATTTTGGTAATTTTGCAAATCGAGGGTAAAACGATAATTCTGTAAATCGAGGGTACTTTGGTAATTTACAAGTCGAGGGTATTTTAGTAATTTTACAAATTAGGGGTATTTTGGTAATTTTACAAACTAGGGATATTTTGGTAATTTTACAAACCAAAGGTATTTTGGTAATTTTGTAAACCAAGGGTATTCTGGTAATTTTACAAACCAGGGGTATTTTTTATAATTTGGTAAACTAAAGTATTCTAAACAGGGATAAGAATACGAATGGGCCTAAAGCCCTTCTCGGCCCAAATGGGCTCACACGTTCGTGTGGCCCTTTTAGCCCAAATCTAGCCACAAATATGAGATTCACCTAGCCTAGTCCAATATTTACTACTCAATCAAACAACTTATCCAATTGCGCCCGTAGGCTCATTGGGCCTACATGGCCCTTTTCGGCCCATCACGGCCCGAAGTAGCCATCCTACGGCTAGAATAGTAAGAAATACACACTTGATAGGAGACTGGAGTTAATCTGTGCTCCGAGCACTTTTAGCCGATGCCCAACCCAAACGAGCACACCATAAAGCAAAAGGGATCAGCTAAGAAAGGTACCTTTACTCTCCTCATGGTTCTCTCTATTTAAAGCCAGATTCGCATCCACTCTTATGTTAGCTTCCCGATGTGGGATCCCTCCATCATCAGAGTTTAAATTCAACACTAACTCTTGCTGTCCCCTGTTAGCAAAATAAATGCTCTTTGATTGCCATGAGTTCTGAACCTTGGACCTCATTTCCAAATCTATGACGCCACCTTCCTGCCTCTTATGTGGTGCTACTTTGCCACTAGACCACAAGGCTTTTTGTGGCACAATTTCTCCAACAATATTCTTAAGGCCAACCTACTACACCCAGGGTTTAATTCACCTTAAACCAAAATTTTTGCTAGAGTCCAGGTTTGAACTCAGGACTTCTCCAACACTTCTCAGCACACTTAACCACTTAAACAAGCCTTCATTAACGAAATTTACATCACAACAAAATATTATAAGCTGCCTTCAACCGCTCCCATGCTCAAGGACCAAAACTTCTAGGCCCAAATTCTGGGTGTTACAACTCTACCTCCCTTAAAAAAATTTCGTCCCTGAAATTTCCATCTAACAGGGTAGTCGTGTAACATCTACCCCACTACACTACCGCTGCGCACTCTGATCCTACTATCACTATCACACTTCACCTAGAACTTGAAACATCTCATACATACAGCACTTATTTACTGAAGCAGACACATATTTATCACACATACATAAAATTTCTCTATCCAAACATCGCATCCATATAAAATAAATACCAAATTTAAATTCAAACCAATATCTAAGGAATCCACAGTATTTCAATTTCTAAACAAACAAGAGTATTCAGAAGACTTACGGATTCGGTGCCGGAGACTCGGTGTGCCACACTTTTTAAGAGAAATACATCAAACAGAGAACGTGGTTGAAAATAATTTTCTAAAATTCAACCCTTGAAAAATTAATCCACAGCCGAGTTGTTGTAACTCAGGCTCTAATACCACTAAATGTAATATCCCAAACTCTTTTGGAAGTTTGGCTCGAATCTGGCGTGTCACATTGAAGTGTTTTTCGAAAATTATGTTTCCATTAAAAACCCTTCTTAATAATTAAAAATGTATACCCTTTTTAAACCTTTTTAATAAACCTCAGCTGAATAGCATTCTTAACAACTTTTAAAAATCTTGGCAGTTGCGGAAGCATAATTTAAAAACAATTACAGACACGTGATGTTTTGAACAACAGTAGTTGCTTTGAAAAACCATGTCCTAATACTAGCAATTATAAGAACAATAAATACAATTCCAAATTTGAAATCCAGAAAATTACAACGGTTTTACTACTACCCACATAAAAACATTTAAAATTAATAATCAAAACTGTAACATAAACAGTGTGTGTGGCTTCCTCCAAGCCCTTCCCAGCTCCGATCCGTCTAAGGCTGGAAATTACCTAAAAGGTTAACAAACGAGGTGAGTTTACGAAAACTCAGTATGAAATCCCCTACTATATAAAAGGAACAGTCAGTGATATAAAAGAATTAAAAGTCTGGCCCCAGCCCTACTTACAGTTTCAGTATCAATTAGGCCTTAGCCCATTATAATAGACAGTACCAGAAAGGCCTTAGCCCATTACAGACTATCAGAACTAGAATCAAAATGAGAATTAGAATCAGAATTAGAATCAGAATCAGAATTTGGTAACAGAATCAGAATCAGTATCAGGTAACAGAAACAAAATCAGAATGTGAATGCAAACTCAACCCAATCCATCTGTGTACACCTCCGTACCAACCTTACACCATTTGGGGAGACAACTCGACCCACCCATTCGCTACATAGCATAGAATTTGTAGCATGGCTGCCAGAACAGATATTGTGACAGAGTCACCAGATACAGATATTGTGGCAGAGCCACCAGAATCAGATAATATGGCAAAGCCACTTAACAAAATACGTGGCACAAAGCCATCGATAACGGGTCTATAATCAGCACGAAGCCCACAATAATGGCACACAGCCTTCGGTAACATGATCGACACTCAGCTATCGATAACGGGTCTATAATCGACACAAAGCCCATAATAACAGCACACAACCTTCGGTAACATGACCGGCACTCAGCCATCGATCGGTCAACAGATATTGTGACAGAGTCACCAGATACAGATATTGTGGTAGAACCACCAGAGGAGATATTTGTGGCATAGCCACCAGAAACAGATATTTGTGGCGTAGCCACCAGAACGCTTCCTCCATCAATATAACCCATATCCCATGCAACAGATATACATGTCATGGCATACAACATACAAAATTAGAATATCATGCCCATATTTGAATCAAACAATCACAGTCAAGTTATTCATATCACCAACATATATTCACAATCAAATCCGTCAACCACACAGTCCAAGTCAGTCAATTGCCCACAAGGGAAAAACAGTCATTTAACACTCTAGGGGTAAAATGGTAATTTTACCCCACAAAGGTATCTCGGTAATTCTACCCTACAGGGGTATTTCAGTAATTCTACCCTATAGGGGTATTTCGGTATTTCTACCCTACAAGGGTATTTTGGTAATTCTACCCTACATGGGGTATTTTAGTAATTCTACCCTACAAGGGTATTTCGGTATTTCTACCCTACAAGGGTATTTCAGTATTTCTACCCTACAAGGGTATCTCAGTAATTCTACCCTACAGGGTTATTTCAATAATTCTACCCTACAGGGGTATTTCGGTATTTCTACCCTACAAGGGTATTTCGGTATTCCTACCCTACAAGGGTATTTTGGTAATTTTGCAAATCGAGGGTAAAACGATAATTCTGTAAATCGAGGGTACTTTGGTAATTTACAAGTCGAGGGTATTTTAGTAATTTTACAAATTAGGGGTATTTTGGTAATTTTACAAACTAGGGATATTTTGGTAATTTTACAAACCAAAGGTATTTTGGTAATTTTGTAAACCAAGGGTATTCTGGTAATTTTACAAACCAGGGGTATTTTTTATAATTTGGTAAACTAAAGTATTCTAAACAGGGATAAGAATACGAATGGGCCTAAAGCCCTTCTCGGCCCAAATGGGCTCACACGTTCGTGTGGCCCTTTTAGCCCAAATCTAGCCACAAATATGAGATTCACCTAGCCTAGTCCAATATTTACTACTCAATCAAACAACTTATCCAATTGCGCCCGTAGGCTCATTGGGCCTACATGGCCCTTTTCGGCCCATCACGGCCGGAAGTAGCCATCCTACAGCTAGAATAGTAAGAAATACACACTTGATAGGAGACTGGAGTTAATCTGTGCTCCGAGCACTTTTAGCCGATGCCCAACCCAAACGAGCACACCATAAAGCAAAAGGGATCAGCTAAGAAAGGTACCTTTACTCTCCTCATGGTTCTCTCTATTTAAAGCCAGCTTCGCATCCACTCTTATGTTAGCTTCCTGATGTGGGATCCCTCCATCATCAGAGTTTAAATTCAACACTAACTCTTGCTGTCCCCTGTTAGCAAAATAAATGCTCTTTGATTGCCATGAGTTTCGAACCCTGGACCTCATTGCCAACTCTATGATGCCACCTTCCTGCCTCTTTTGTGGCGCTACTTTGTCACTAGACCACAAGGCTTTTTGTGGCACAATTTCTCCAACAATATTCTTAAGGCCTACCTACTACACCCAGGGTTTGATTCACCTTAAACCAAAATTTTTGCTAGAGTCCAGGTTTGAACCCAGGACTTCTCCAACACTTCTCAGCACACTTAACCACTTAAACAAGCCTTCATTAACGAAATTTACATGCACAAAAAAATATTATAAGCTACCTTCAACTGCTCCCATGCTCAAGGCCCAAAACTTCTAGGCCCAAATTCAAGGTGTTACAATGCAGGTATGTTTGTATCGTACTAAATATCTGAATATGAACAACTCTGTCTCTATGAAATATGTATGGAAATGAAGCATGACATATACGCAAACAAATGAACATGGATAAGTTTATGAATTATTCTATGAAATGGTTTTGAATCTTTATGATTGAATTGTACTTATATGCTTTAGTAGTTAGACCAATTGTATTTGGCTTACTAAGCTCTTTGTAGCTTACTCTGTGTGTTTACTGTCTGTTTTTCAGTTATCGTAGCTACTGATGGCTCGAGGATAGTCGAGGATTGTCACCACACAATCGAACTCATTTTGGTACTCTTGAAAGTGTAAATATTTTAAAGT
This sequence comes from Gossypium hirsutum, assembly GCF_007990345.1. NCBI lineage: Eukaryota > Viridiplantae > Streptophyta > Magnoliopsida > Malvales > Malvaceae > Gossypium > Gossypium hirsutum. The sequence continues at coordinate 79,586,002 of NC_053434.1, read as the reverse complement.
ATGGCATTTATAGGCTAGAAGGTTTATGTATTAAGTTTTGAATTGTAAATATAGGTTATGCAATGAAAGTTGGCTATCAAATGGTATGTTTGTGTTAAGTTTTGGTATGGTTTGAATGAGTTTTAAATGATGATGAAATAGTTGTAATAAAGCATGTTTTGAGCATAAAATTGGTTGAATATTTTGTATGAATGTTGTTTGATTTGTCTTGTAGGAATGACCCATAAAAGGGTGGCAATTTGGCTTAAACCAAGCTTGCATTGTGCCACACGGCCATAACACACGGGCGTGTTTGTTGGTCGTGGCACACAGGCGTGTCTGTTGGCCATGGGAATAAGTCAGTATATAAGCTCTGTTTTGGCACTGCTGGTTCACATGGGCGTGTTTGATGCTCATGTGGGGCACACGGTCTGGTCACACGGGCGTGTGAGCTCTATAGAATTAAAGATTTTTAAAAGTTCTGAACTTTATGAATGTGTTCGGTTTAGTCCCGACTGTCTCTAAAAAGTACGTTTTAGGTCTCGTAGACCATCTCAGGAGATGATTGCTTATAAAATGATGTTATATGATATCTATTATTCTGAATTGGTTTGAAATGTTCTGTCTGTCCTGTAATGCATCGTAACCCTAATCCGATGTTAGGGTGTTACACAATAGGGTTTTTAACTGGTCAAACTTTATTGACACTTATCAGACCATTCAAATCTTACATCTTTCTATAATAATCGTGTCATCGATGTAGCTACTTCAATTATTATCATTGAAGCTTTGATTTTTTTTTCTCAACATTAATAGTGCACTCCAAAATAGAAAAGGAAAACCAAAAGTGGCCCCAATAACAGCCACTGCAGTCAAACAGTTTCCATAATCTGTGATCCATATCTGAATTAGCTACATGACCGATTCAGTATTTATAACAGTAAATGTAATTACCTCAGGCAAATGAATATCCTTTTCAGATAAACCATGTTTGATAGATAAGATCAGACCATAAGAATAACAAGAAAATTGAGATAATGAAACCCAAAATGTAAAGCTTTACTGAATTTCCGAGAATACAACCCATATTGAATAATAAAGAGATTGATGATATCCCAGAGAAAGTCCAAAAGAGTAATATCGCACATGCGCACTAGAAATAGCTGTGATAGAAACAATGTAAATTGCATATTTGCAAATTAGAGCTTTAACCACTAGAAGTAAAAAATAGTATAATATGAATCTTACCATCAAGTCTTCTATCAAACATAATAGTTTAGAAAACCAGAGGAATATAAAGCAATACCGCTCATGAATCAACCAGACTTACAATAATTCCATCTAATATCATGATTAGCCAGCCTTTCTATGTCATAAAAATCACATCTGAAAATGAATAATTACATATATCTCTGAGCATCAAAGAATATATATATAACACCTAGAGGAAATCACTGTGAAATACCCAATTATAACAGTTGCACTCAGATATATTTGTAATTTCATCACTATTCCACTGACTAATAAAATCATCAATAATCTCACATTATTCATTTCACTAAAGGAACCAATTTAAAAGAAATTCTTAATTAATGCATTTTGTAGATACCATATTTGAATAAATCAATTATTCATGAATAACTTCTTCCTTAATAGTGACATTGCATATCCCGAATATTCTTCAGAAAATTCAGATATCTCTTTTAAAATCATCTTTACTTACTAACCCATTATTAGCTTTCACTGCATTGTAAACCATTCAAGCACTGAACTCTTCAGTTTTACACTTGTGAACTTAATCAATATAAATCTTATGAATTTCTTTGTATAAAACTGTACTGGTGAAGGGGTGGAGGTCGTAAAGCCTCAAAATTTAACTTTCATAAATACAAACATATAACATAACATTTGTTATCAACATGTTATTATAAGACATTTATTTCATTCCTTTATGAGTTTCGTTTCATCATAAGTAACATTTTTACTCAGACACTTGAGTATTGCTTTTAGCATTATGTGAATTAGTTGGACTAGAAAGCATCTCTGTCTATTAATAAAACAATTCTCATCAGAGTTGGGAGATATCACACTATCACAGGTTATATAATGACATGTATAGCTAATATCGTATACGCTACGTTAGTCCGAGAATTTGCTAAATTGCAGCTCTGGTACCAATAAATGTAACACCCCTGACCCGTATCTTCTCTAGAATAAGGTTATGAAGCATTATCAAAATTTATATATCAAACACCAACATTTCATAACATTTAACATTCATGTCAGATATTATTCAAAAAGTCCATTATATGAGTCCTGGAGGCCCAAATTATGCATTAGAAACAAGTTGGGAGTAAGCCGGGTATTCAGAAATATTTTTTTCAAAATCTCAAAATTTTTCCTAGGTGCAGGGGTCACATGCCCATATGGTCAGGCCTTGTGGTTCACATGGCCAAGGGACATGTCCGTGTCTCAGGCTGTGTAACTCTTTGACTTGGGTCACATGGCCAAGTCACACGCTCATGTACTAGGCCATGTATGGGTGCATAGGTCACACGACCAAGCTACATGCCCGTGTGGCAGGCCGTGTGAAAATACTTAGGCATTCTGATTTGAAATTTTTATGATGTAGGGGACACACGGCCAGGGCACACGCCCATGAGCTAGGCCGTGTGTGACACACGGCTGAGACACACGCCCGTTTTTCTACTCGTGTAGACAGAAATATGCTATTTTCCAAGCCACATTTGTAACACCCCTTACCCGTATTCACTATTAGAATAGGGTTATGAGGTATTATCGATCAATACACATCAGTTAATATACATAATCAATTGAACCATAGGAATTTTCATAATTATTCGCTTACTCATCATGTGAAATCCACTTTTAACACTAGCTTGTCAATTTCTGTCATGAATACCTCGACTGAGTCATACCGTTACTTGTAACAACATTTCATCAACATTTCCCATTGAACCATTTGGAATACTAAAGGATGCTCGGGAATTTCGTACACAGTACCATACCAATGTCATATACCAAATATGGTCTTACATGTAATCTCGTATCGGTGCCAATAGCCTAGCTATGGTCTTACATGAAGTATCATATCGATGCCATATCCCAGATATGGTCTTACACGTATTATAATCTCGCACACTAAGTGCCATATATATCCGAATCGTCGTCAAGCATGACTACAATCTCATATACACAATTTATGCAATATCAAAGCATTAAAAGCATAATTGTAACAATGCTTATTAAACATACGAACTTACCGGGTTCGTTGTAACGACAAATTAGGTTGACTAATCCGATACTTTGTTTTCCCCTATTTTAGATCCAAATCTCGTTTATTTCAATCTATATAATATCAAAATTTAATTATCACTTCATTCATTTTAGCACAATTTACATATTTTGGCAAAATTATATTTTGGCAAAATTACATTTTGCCCCTATTATTTCACATTTTTGTAATTTAGTCCTTATCACATAAAATCACAATTCATTCAATTTAATACAAATTCTTGCTGGCCGAATATTACCCATTCTCATATCAACCTACAATTTTCCTTTATTTTAAAATTGAACCACTAAATTTTCATATTTCACAATTTAATCCAAAATTTACATTTTTACCAAAATTCACTTTACAAAACTTGTACATCTAACAACAATAATTTATTTTCCATCATCAACTAACAAAAAAACTCATGCATTCAACAATGACAACATTCAAATAGTTTAACAGTTTTGAAATCGAAGTACAGGCTAGCTAGATTAAGCTGCAATGGTCTCAAAAACATAGAAATTATTAAAAACAGGACAAAAATGGGGCTTACAATTAAACCTTGAAATGGCAGAACCTTTGAAGCTATATCCATGGTGTTTTTCATCCCATATTCAGTGGTGGTTCATGTAGAAAGATGATAATCATCTTTTATTTTGCTTAATTAATTAATATACATCTATTTACTATTATAAACTTATTTAAAACAAATTTCAACAATACCAACTCCCATTGTAACGTCCTAATTTTCTATGAATTTTAGAAATACTGTGTTTCGACTGTCTGGTGTGGGCTCGAGTATGTTGGTAGGCCTTTAAAAGGCCCAAGAGTAAATTTAATTCGAGGCAATTCCTGAATTTTAATTTTGGAGAGAGAGGGTTCTGGCGATATGGGCTTTTAAAATTGAGGTGGTAAAATAGGACACAAAAAGATCTGTGGTAAACTGGCATGTGGCACCACCTAGATGTTTGGGGAGTGACGTGTGGATGATTAGGGGGACCCAGGGTTCAAGTCACAAGGTGAGCGTGTTCTTACTTTTATTTTTGTGTGCATGTGCCCAGCATGTGATAGAGCTTAAGTGGAAATTCGGCTAGGGCTTTAGGAAGGTTTGGCCGTGAGTCTGAATGGACATTAGGGCAAGATTTATTTTCTTTTGTTTTGCCGAATTAGGGTTAGCCACCTAGAGCCTTCACTTTCATTGTATTCTCTTCTCAGTGTCGTAAAAAGCCGAAAAACGCAAAGTTAGATCTCCTGAGTGCCGATTTCTTCCTTCTCTTCTCTTCTCTTCTTCTATTTTCTTTTTCTCCTTCTTTTCTTCTCTGGCCAAAACATTCCTACCATTCTACTCATCTCCTCTTTCATTCCCATTCTTTTCTAAACCTCTATAGTCGATTGCCAAAAAAGTCAAAATCCCGAAAGTTGTTTCTTGTGCCGATTTCTTCTAGCCAAAATCCTCCTATTTTCTTCATCTCTTTTGGCCAATTTTCACATTCTCTAAACCTCAACCCCTGTTGGCAATACCACTGCAAAAAACCGCCATACCAAATCATATTCCTCTTCACAGTTCCAAAAGCCGAAAACACCATAGTTTTTAGGGACGTATAGCCGAATCTTTAGATCTCTAAGATTCAATTTCTGCTAGTGTTTAAGGGTTGGATTTGCATTAGATCTGAGTAGAAACTGAAGTGGAACCGTTTTGGTTGAAAGAACCTGAGGTAGGTACTCAAATCTATTCTTTATTTCGGGTTTTAGAAAAGCCGAAATCCCTAAAGGCATAGGGAGGCTGTCGATTGGAGCTTAAGGCTCTAAGGGTTGTAACAATTGATTTGTTTTGGTGTTAGTGTGATCCAGAGGCTGCTGATCGAAGGCATGGACAAGTGGAATGACTAGATCTAGATCTAGTCTCTAGTTTTGGCAAAGGTAGGATCTCAAGGGCCATAGGTATTGATGGCCGATTATGGTAAGTAAGTTTATGATGGTTGCCATTGTATTTTGGATCTGATATGTCTAGTGACGATTGTAGGATATCGTGGGAGATTTCTGTAGCAGTTGTCACAAATCAGGTGTGTAAATGACACCCACTCATAGACTAGATTAGCAAAAGCTGAAAAGCCGAAATGCTGAAAAGTTAGCATTTTATGAACTTACGAGCGTGCGAGTGCTCGTGAGATGGTTTGGTTGTTAATTTTGGTAATCACAAGTGGTATGATTTCAGAGTGCGCAATTTCATGCACTTCGGTATACTTGGGCTTAATGGGCTGAAATCGGGTTAATGGGCCAACGGGCCCAATTCAGTAAAAATGCTCGGTAAGTGTTTCTGTTAATGTGTTAATGGTTGTATGAGTGTAAACCCTAAAATAGTTAAATTTATTAAAATACCCCTAAGTATGAAAATTAACATTATACCCCTAAGTGCAAAATTAGCATTATACCCCTAGGGTTAATTTTGACTGAAATGCATGATATTCTGATTCTGTTTGTTGTATGCCATGGCATGTATATCTATGCATGAGATATGGGTTATATTGATGGAGGACGCGTTCTGGTGGCTCTGCCACAAATATCTATTTCTGGTGGCTCTGCCACAATATCTATATCTGGTGACTCTCACAATATCTGTTCTGGCAGCCATGCTGCAAATTTTGTGACGTGTAGCAGATGGGTGGGTCGAGTAGTCTCCCTACATGGTGTAAGGTTGGCACGGGGGTGTATACGGATGGATATGGGTTGGGTTTTCTGCATACAAGATATATCTGTTCTGTTTCTGTTATGGGCCTATGGGCTTCATTCTGAATTCTGTATAGAGCTAAGGCCCAACTCAATCTGTTTCTGTGGTTTGAACTGATCTGGACTATGGATGGGTTATTTTACACACTGAGTTTTCCAAACTCACCCCTTAATTTTATCCGTGTAGGTAACCCCCAACCATAGTGGTCTTGGAGCTAAGAGGGATTCAGAGTGGCCACATGTTTTGCAAGCTCAATTTTCTTCTTATGACTGGATTAGTTTCATTTACTTTAATTGCTTTGGGTTTTAAGTTGTAATAAGGCCGCTTTAATTATTTTTAATTGCTTTAGTATGATTATTAGCTTAGGCATGATATGGATTTAAATGTTTGAAATTGAATAGCTCTAGGGCGCGTTTTTAAAAGAGATTACTTGATTTCAAAATATCGTGAAACAAGACAAAGCTTCAGAAATGAAAATGTTTTCAAAAATTAACAAGTGTTTTCAAAGGCTTTAAATGAAATGGTTTTTCCTGAACAATCATTCAATTAAAGTGCGGCAATGGTTGTGTGCATGTCTAGGAGTGGATCCGTGGAGAGTTTGGTACTTCAGCAGTCTAATAGACTCACCTCCTCTTTTTTCGGTATCCTACCTAGTGCACAGTTTCCATTCACTTTAATCTATAACGAAAATACCCTTTAAATCACTAAGAAAGATTTTAGATTAGACATGACCTTTACAGTAACGCTTCAATGTGACACATCGGATTCAGGCGTAACGTCTGGGCCGGGTTTGGGGTGTTACACCCATAAATGTCCACTATCAATTATATGGTATGTTTACCATCAAGTACTCACACAATTAAAATCTATAGCCATTTAATGCATTTTACTAATACAAGTCAAGTTTTGTATCTTACGCGATTTAGTCCTTTTTATCAAATTGAGCACTCATACCATAAATTTATTTTCAAAATTTTCACACGATCATATTATCAAATAGTAGACATTAAAATAATAATAAATTAAATATTTTGACTTTAGATTTGTGGTACCGAAACCACTGTTCCAATTTGACCAAAAAAGGGCTGTTACAACACTTCTCACCCATCTTGTCTTTCACCTACATCAACACTTAAACACATTTACAAACCATATCAAAGCATTTAAAACAAGTCTATATCATGTCTTAAACATGACATAATATCACATACAACCAATGTACTCTTAGGTACCCCAGATGACAATTTTTTATCATGTTAATCTATTATTCATACTTGTCTAGTTACCAAATACATATATGCATGATCATATTCATTGTTGAAACATGATAGATCCACTTCTAAATATATCAAAATATGTCAAACACAAGCCATTGCAATGACTAGTTATAATTAAAGCATTTATATGCCATTATTGGCTAAATAACCTATACATGCCATTATAAACATAATTGATTTACCATCTATACCAAAATGCATCGATGGATAGTGTGAGAGTAACACCCCTAATCTGTATTCATCGTCAGAATGGGGTTACGAGATATTACCAGACAAGACATAAGTTCTAAACAATCATATACATATTCTAGCCCAAACTCATAAATCAATCAAAAATTCATAACTAATTTAATTTGTTTACCAATCATATCTTAACATTTTTCAAACATATAACAGAATATATAATTCATAAGCAAATAATACCGATTAGAACATTTTACCACATAGCATATTCGCATCTCTAAATAATACAAATAAATCAATCAATTATTACCAACATAAATTATACAAAGCAAACATATTTAAAATATATATCATTATGGACATTATCCATTCGAAACCACATTGTAAAAATATAATTATTCAAAGTCTAATCAAATCAATAATGACCTAATGTGCATTGCTATACACGGTTTTAAATAATTAAGACATCAACAAGTATACTTACAAATCCATCTAAATGTTCATGCGCATAACTAATAGATTATATCTATTTATTCAATGTCCACTTTATTTACTAAATCAAATTATACACATGTACCATTACATAAAATTAAATCAATATTTAATAACTCATTTTACATGTAACCTATTAGGTAAATCAAATATCTGTGATAAATCATGTAATGCCCCGAATTTAGGCCTAGAAGAAATAGGCTTCACGTACCGGAGGAATTACATTGTCGTTGTGCAAGTGAATGACACAATTAAATGTCAACTTTGGTGGTTAATGGCCCTGAGAAGTGTTGGAGAAATCTTTCGTTCAAACCTAGGATTTAGAAAAAATTTTGGTTTTAAGTGAATAAAACCCTAAATGCTTGGAAGTAGGCCTTTTAAATTATTGTGTTAAATAAATGACACAAGATGAGCTTGTAGTCTAGTGGTTGTGGCGTCATTAAGGTTGCAAGGGAGCCTGGGTTCAAGTCTTGGCTCTTGTAATTTATTTTGGTTTTTCTTTTAAAGGAACTTGGACTTTGGCCTATAAACCTTATAATTAATTGAGGATATTTTGTGACACAAAAGAGCTTATGGCAAGGAAGCAAGTGGCGTGTTAAGCTATTGAGGAGGGCTTGGGTGGTAAGTGGTTGAATTAGATTGAAACTCTCCTGAGGTTGTTGTGGACTTGGTGAAAGGGTGAAGTTTGAATTGGTCATGGTTTTTGAATTGAATTTGAATTGGGGGAAGCTGGAGTAAGTTAAGGGGGGATTTGTAGATAAAATCAAGGAAATTTAAAATTGGGAGAGTTGTAGCCGAATGGGGAGGTTTGCGTATGACAAATTTGGCTAAGGGTGCTCAAGAGCTATTGTTTTTCTTGTGGCGAATGGTGTTGGGGAGGGGTTTTCTTTCGAGTTTTCGCATTTTGCTTATTCGGCTTTTACCAATTAGTTCTGTCACTTTTTGCACTTTTGGGTTTTAACTATTGGTTTCATCTTTAGTCGACTTCTCCATCTTCCACTCCCTCTTCTAGTTTTTTGGTGACCGAATCACTTGTCTCTCTTTTCTTTATGCACCTCTTTTCTACTATTAACCACTTCTCTTATCATCCTTCCCTTCTTTTGATCCTTTACCGAATACTTCTTCTTTTCTCTGATCTCCTCTTATAATCTTTTCACCCTTTGGTACTGTGACAGTGGCGGCGTAACTCTTTTTTTCCTACCTCTGCTTCTGCCTTTTGCAACTGATTTTGGGCAATCGGTAGGTGCTTGTCTCCCTCTCTGTTCTTTTCTTCTCGTGGTGTAGTACTCTATTTTATACCTTCTTCTTGTCGTTTATGGCTAGGAGCATAGGGATACTAAACCTTGCCTCTATCTTTGAAATTCTCACTTTGAGAATAGGGACGACTGCTTTAATTCCAAAACTAGTTTCACGTTTTCCGTAAATGATTATATTGGTTCAATCTATATGTGATTGATATCGATATAGGTTAATGGAGTTCGGTTGTATGTAGTGTAGTCAAGGAGTGGTATTCAGCCTTTGTCAACAGTTCATTTAGGGTTAATCACACTCTTGCAATTAAGGCAAGTATTGGTGTAGTAATTTTGATAAGAGTAGAAAGGGGATGTTAATCCTAATTCTTTGACTAATGGAGTATTTTTGTTGGAGTGTAGGCTTTGGACTCAAGGGCTATTTGCGCAACTTCGTTTAGGGTGTGTAATCACACTACCTCAACCATTAATCGGCAAAAGCAAAAAAGCTAGAACTTCAGTATTTGAGGCCTAACGAGCATGCGATCACTCGTGTGCTAAAACATGCCCACAAATCAGGGGTGATAGATTGTAGAGGCAACCACGAGCGTTCTCGTGTACAGGGGTATTCTAAGCCTTGATGAGCCGAAATGGGTCGTGTGGGCCCAATTGGGTCGTTGGCCGTGCACGGAAACAATATGCGGTAAGTGACAAATATTGAACTGGGCCATGGTGTTCGCATAGCCGTGATTGAAATTGGGTTAAATGGGCCACATGAGCATGTGGGCCCACTTGGGTCGAGTGATGGGCCTTGGGCCCATTTTCACCGTTTTGACCATTAAGGTTACTTGAGTAGCACGAGGTGACGGCTGACCATCTATGAGTTCGTAATTTGTAAAATAACCAAAATACTCCTAAAGGGTAAAATGACTGTTTTGCCTCTCGAGGGTAAACGACTGATTTTTCTGTGATTTGTATGACTGATTTTGTGCATGACATTCTACATCCATGACATACTGCTTGGGATTGGGATATTGTTATGGAGGAACAAACTGTATTGGTGGTTGTGCCACATATTTTGATATTAGCAGCTTTGATGTGACATTAATTAGTACTGCAATCGGTGCTAACACTGTAAGTGTAAGGATGGCGTGGGTGATTTATTCCCCACAGGTAGTGCCGGGTTGGACGGAGGCAAGTGCAGGGTTGGATGGGTTATCATGCATTATTCATATGGGTTTGATATTGAAATGGGCAAGGCCCAACTGATATTGGTTCTGATATGGGCTAGGCCCAACTGATATTGTGTGACAGCCCTAAATTGACCCTAGTCGGGAAGTGGTTTCGGGACCACAAAACCGAGTTAAGAAAATAATTAATTGTTATATTCTATGCTTATTATGTGTGTACATGCATATGTGGAAATTTCATTCCCTAATTTTGCCAATTGTATGAGGAATTATTAATTAGGGATCAACATGAGACATGGTGAAATATGATAGGCTAATTTTAAAGGGCTTATTAGTGCATGTCAACACAAAGGTGGACTTGCATGTCAAATTTGCCCAATTCCCTTATAGTGGCCGGCCAAGATGGATTGATGATGGGCAATTTATTTGTGAATTAGATTTTATAATAGGAAATTGGGGTATTGGAGACATAAGGAATAATAGAAAGAATGGGAAGAAAACAAAGTCTTAACTTTGTTCTTCTTAGCCGAACCAAGAGGGAGAGAAGGGGGAGCAAACATTCGGCCATTGAAACCTAAGGAAGGTTAGTGAATCAAGTTAGATTTTTTTTGAAATTCTAGTTTGTTTTAGGTTACTCATCATGCTACTTACTTAGCCCATGCCAAAACTTTGAATTTGGATGGTTGAATTGAACATTCGGTTATGGTAGATAAGGAAGGAATTTGATTTTTATCTTTAAGTTTTGATGAAGAAATTGTTGATGAAAGAAGTTGATCTTGTTAAAAACTATAATTTCTAATACTCATGTGTGTAATAGCCGAACCTAGACCTTGCTTAATGCCTTGAGCAAATGCCGATTTGGTGTTTTGAAATGGATGAATTAGGTGCTTGATTTCCTAAAGGTTCGGCATAGTACATGATATTTTGTTAGTATGCTTTCGAAGAATTTGAGTAGTGTTATGTATAAGTAAGATTATTACGTACGGTCTTGGCGGTATATATGTACAATCGATCAATAGGCATTAAAAGGCTAAATGTGTGAATTTAAGGTATAAGAACCTATAGGTAATTACATAGATAATGTTGGAAATTAATGTAGTGTATTCGGCCATGTAGAGTATATCCTAGAGATATTATGTTTAATTCTCTATAATCGGCTAAATGAGTGATAATGGGTTATAATGTTGAATGGAATTATATGTATAAGTGGTTAGTAAAGTGATTAAACTACCGAATTTAATTAGTAAATGTGTTCTAAGCTTGATGAATTTTGAGATGCGATTAGGAGTAAATTTGTCATGAGCATACTTTGTTAATAATAAATATGATAAATGTATATATATATAGCTGAATGTGATATGTGTGAATTATATGTTAAATCAAGGCTTGGTAAGCTAGCTATTAAGGTGAAATGCTAATGTTAGTATTTGATTTGGTAATAATCTGTTTGGGGACAGCAGCAGTAAGGTGATTTTGGAAAATCGCCATAAATTGTAGGAGTTGAATTAGAAGCTGAGTGAATTATGTCATTAAAGCTTGAAGAGTCTATTTTCTTACAAAAGAAACTATAAAAACAAAAGAGTTACCGATCTTGAGATATTTGAAGTATTGTGGGGCTGAGTCATAATGACTGCTGGATTCCCTGTTCTGTTTTTAGAAAATCATTATAAATTGTACAAAAATGATTATAAGATAAAATTTATATGCTTAGACTCCTTAATGAGTCTAGTTTCTAATGAGATCAAATACAACACATTTTGAATTCTTTAGAGTGAGAAATTGGATTCGTAGTGAAGAGTGGTCAGAATAGTCAAACAGTGAACAGGGGAAATTTTAAGAAAAATCTGGTATTGATTGGCCAAGCCTAAAATTCTGAAAATTTTATGGATGGAAGATATACGAGTCTATATTCAGGGAAAATTAACGGCAAGTGATTTGGAGTTTAGTAGCTCCAGTTATAAGTAATTTAGTAACTACTGCTCAGGAAAACAGCTCGTAGTGAATATGTGATTTTGTTGTAAACATTAATGAAAGTTTGCCGATGAATTATTTATTGATTAATATAAAGCTTGCTATAATCTATGTGTGTGAAAGTCGGATCAATATATATAATATTATTCTGAAAGTAATACTTGAATAGTCGATTAATGACTATTTTAAATTTTGTTGAACTTAAGCTCAAGAGCAAAGGGGAACTAGATCCGATAAAGGGAAGGAAAAAGTAATTGAATAGCCGTTGAAGTCGTTCGACGACATTTGAGGTAAGTCTTCGAGTAATGACCCTACTTGAATTATATTGAAATGAATAGTCATACTATGACGGATAGTCGAATGTGCTTAGAGACTATGTTATAAAGCCAATTGAAATTATGCTCTTTGTGTGCGGCTACTGAGCCGAAATTTGAAAGGTTTAATAAATGTTTTGTGTTTGAGCCTTAGTAACGAAGAAATGAAATGGATGTGTTATGATTATTGATATATGTGTGCATGAGCATTGGAATATATCCGGGCTAAGACCCGAAGGCAATTATGCGAGTTGATATATCCGGGCTAAGACCCGAAGGCAATTATGCGAGTTAATATATCCGGGCTAAGACCCGAAGGCAATTATGCGAGTTGATATATCCGGGCTAAGACCCGAAGGCAATTATGCGAGTTAATATGTCCGGGCTATGACCCGAAGGCAATTATGCGAGATGATATATCCGGGCTAAGACCCGAAGGCAATTATGCAAGTTGATATGTCCGGGTTAAGACCCGAAGGCAAAGGTGTTTGCGGTTGTATTCGGTTAAATACCGAAGAAACTTGGGTTTGAATGTGAGCGTTTTGTGCTGTAACTAATTCAATAAATATGCTCGACCAACCCGAACGATAAGGTGTGTTGCATGTGCATTGGAAAAGTCGATTCGTTTTAAATAGTATTCGTGCGATCGGCTAACGAATTTTCGGCTTTTAGAAAGGTTGATACTTTGTGTATATATGTTGATGGAGTGTGAAGTAAGTATGATTATGAGAATGTGTGTTAATAAAGTGACTTAGTTAGTTATGTGAATGTAATACTGTAGTCAAAGCCGATTTCATTACTTGAGACTTACTAAGCTTAAAATGCTTACCCGGTTGCTTTGGCTCTCTGTTTTATAGATTTTGTTCGTTAGCTATCGGATTCGGGATCAGCGAAGTCGAAGTCATCTACACTATCAAGCTCTTTTGGTACTCTTTTAGTTGAACTCTGGATATGGCATGTATAGGACTACCCCCTGTTGTTTAAGTTCTTTTGTGATGTATGTGTGTAAAGCCATGCGAAAATGGCTTGTAGATGTGGAGTATGGCATTAGACCATTTGTGTTTATGTATGTATATATATGGTTTCACGATGTGACTATGGATTGAAATGGAAGTGTTGGGCTAATGATCAGCCATTGGAATGGCTAAATATGATCACATGTGGACCTATGTATGGCAAAACCCTAGTTGGTCCATGGTAACCACAAAATAGGTAAAGTTTATCTTGAAAACAGATTTTGACAGCAACAGTGGTGTAGAATTGAAAAATCACATAAATTCGTAAGAGTGGAATTAAATAGTGAATAAATTATGTAATCGAACCTTGATGAATCTACTTTCATATGGAAGTAACGAAACAATTATAGGAACAGTACAGAAAGAGATATTCGGGTTCTTGTGGAACAGGGCCAGAACAGTTTCTGGATTCACTGTTCCGCCTTTGGAAATTCACTATAAATTGACCAGAGATAATTAGGGGTCATACCATATATGTATGGATTCCTCTCTGAGTCTAGTTTCCATAGAAACAAACGGCATTAGTATTGAAGCCCCGTGCAGAGAGATATCCCAGTCGTAATGGGAAAAGGTCAGTGTAGTCGACCCCTGTAACATGAGAGAATTTGACTAATAAACTGTACTAATTGGCCCGACCAAAAAAATTCTAGAAAAAAATATATAGGTGGGGGCATGAGTTTACTTTCAGGGAAAAATCACAAAACTGATTTTCGAGTTGTGAAACTCAAGATATTATTTTTGAAGCGACTAGTACTCAGACTGGGCAGTGTCTGGAAAAATTTTTAAAAGTCTGTCAACACCTCGTATTCGACTCCGGTGACGGTCTCGGGTTCGGGGTGTTACAATTTAGTGGTATCAGAGCTACGGTTTAGTCGATTCTAGGACTACCGTAATGTGTTGGGGTCTAGCTATACATGCCATTTTATGTGATTAATTGATAGTGTGGTGATTTCTGACATTTGCAAATGTGTTTATTTATAGTAATGGATCCCGATCCCAACCGAGCGGTAGCTGATGATCTTGAGAGTGTAGCGCCTACTCCCGCACAAGGGACAGCGCCGGTGGACTCTCAACCTAATGCGAGTAACCCGAACGATGAAGCTAGACAAGCTTTCTATAGCGTGATGAATGATTGGTTCAACCAATACATTCGAACTAATATGGCTGTTCCACAACCTCCATTCCCGACAAATACTACCCCCGCACCTACAATACCACCGGTAACGGACCAAATAAGGTCAAATAAGCCCCCAGTTGACAGAATCCGAAAACATGGGGCTACTGAATTTAAGGCTATGGATAGCGATGATGCCGAGCAAGCTGAATTTTGGCTGGACAACACTATCCGGGTACTCGATGAGCTATCTTGTACACCCGATGAATGCCTAAAGTGTGCTATCTCCTTGCTACGTGATTCTGCCTACTATTGGTGGAGTACTCTGACTTCTATTGTGCCCCGGGAGCAAGTAACTTGGGAGTTTTTCCAAACTGAGTTTCGAAAAAAGTATATCAGTCAGAGATTTGTTGATCAAAAACGGAAGGAATTTCTTGAGCTTAAGCAAGGTTCTATGTCAGTTACTGATTACGAGCGAAAATTTGTTAGACTTAGTAGATACGCTCGGGAATGTGTTTCGTCCGAGGCTGTTATGTGTAAACGCTTCGAAGATGGGCTGAATGAAGATATAAAAATGTTCGTTGGCATTCTTGAGATACGAGAGTTCGTAGTACTTGTCGAGCGAGCTTGTAAAGCCGAAGAGCTTAGAAAGGAAAAACATAAAGTTGATGTGGGAACCGGGGAGTTTCGTAAAAGATTCTCGGGAAAGTCTCATCAACAGGCATCGAAGAAATTTCGAGATGATGTGGGCCGGTCTAAAAGCACTTCGGGCCTTTTTAGACGAGATCGTGATCGACCCCCTGTGGGTACACGAGGCACTTCAGTCGCCAGTGTTGGGAATGAACGTCGAGGCCGAACGGAATGTCGACATTGCGGTAAATGGCATTTGGGGAGTTGTAGATTCCATGGCCGCTCCTGTTACAAGTGCGGATCAGTGGACCACTTCATTAAAGATTGCCCGAGGCTGTCCGAACAGAATGTAAATCAGAGTGGGAAACCGAGTGCTACCACTGCTCGAGGTAGACCATCTAGAAATATGGGCAATGCTAGTGGTGGTCAGAGAGGATCTAGAGATGCTACGACCAGATCCGAGGCTAGTGCACCTGCTAGAGCATATGCTATACGTGCCCGCGAGGATGCTTCTTCGCCTGATGTTATTACCGGTACTTTTACTCTCTTTGATACTAATGTAATTGCTTTGATTGACACCGGTTCTACTCATTCGTACATATTTGAAACCTTAGCATCCAGTAAGACTTTACCTATTGAGTCTACTGAGTTTGTAATTCGGGTGTCAAATCCCTTGGGTCGTTACGTGCTGGTCGACAAAGTGTGTAAGAAATGTCCCCTAGCAATTCGAGGTTCCTGTTTTCCAGCGGACTTGATGCTTTTGCCGTTTGATGAATTTGATGTTATCCTTGGGTTGGATTGGTTGACCGTGCATGATGCGGTTGTGAATTGCAAAAGCAAGACTATTGATTTGAGGTGTGCAAATAACGAAGTAATCCGAGTTGAGTCTACGGATTTGGATGGGTTGCCCGCTGTAATATCCTCAATGTTGGCCCAGAAATATGTGAGAAAAGGGTGCGAAGCATACCTTGCGTATGTACTGGATGACCAAGAACTAGAAAAGAAACCTGAATCTGTGCCGGTGGTTTGTGAATACCCGGATGTTTTTCCGGAAGAATTACCGGGTTTACCACCTGTTCGGGAGGTAGAGTTTGGTATTGAGCTTGTACCTGGGACTACGCCGATTTCGATAGCTCCGTATCGTATGGCACCAACTGAGTTAAAAGAGTTGAAAGCTCAGCTGCAAGAATTGACGGATAGAGGTTTCGCTCGGCCAAGTTTCTCACCTTGGGGTGCACCAGTATTCTTCGTGAAAAAGAAGGACGGAACCATGAGGTTGTGCATTGACTATCGTCAACTGAATAAAGTGACGATAAAGAATAAATACCCACTACCGTGTATCGATGATTTGTTTGATCAACTAAAGGGGGCCTCTGTGTTCTCAAAAATAGATTTGAGATCGGGTTATTATCAGTTGCAGATTCGAGATTCAGACGTACCCAAAACTGCTTTCAGAACGAGGTACGGTCACTACGAATTCTTAGTGATGCCGTTTGGGCTCACTAATGCCCCGGCAGTATTTATGGATTTGATGAATCGGATCTTCAGACCATATTTGGATCGGTTCGTAGTTGTGTTCATTGATGACATCTTGGTCTATTCAAGAGATGAGACCGAACATGCTGAGCACCTGAGACTAGTGTTGCAAATTTTACGGGATAAGCAGTTATATGCTAAGTTCAGTAAGTGTGAGTTCTGGTTAAGAGAGGTTAGCTTCTTGGGTCATGTGGTATCCGCGTCGGGTATTCGAGTTGACCCGAACAAAATTTCAGCCATACTTGACTGGAAACCTCCGAGAAATGTTACTGAAGTTCGGAGCTTTTTGGGGCTCGCCGGTTATTACCGACGATTTGTGAAAGGTTTCTCGATGATAGCCACACCAATGACGAAGCTACTTCAAAAGGATGTTAAGTTCGAGTGGACAGAGAAATGTCAGAAAAGTTTCGACCAACTGAAAACTCATTTGACTGAAGCTCCAATTTTGGTGCAACCCGAATCAGGTAAAGAGTTTGTCATTTATAGTGACGCATCCCTACTTGGGTTGGGTTGCGTATTGATGCAAGAAGGTCGAGTCGTGGCCTATGCGTCGAGACAATTGAAGCCTCACGAGAGGAATTATCCGACCCATGATCTCGAACTAGCTGCCATCGTGTTTGCTTTAAAAAATATGGTGACATTATCTGTTTGGTGAGAAGTGCCATGTATTTTCGGATCACAAAAGTCTCAAATATTTGATGACTCAACGAGACTTGAATCTGCGACAAAGACGTTGGCTTGAGTTGTTGAAAGATTACGAGCTTGTCATTGATTACCACCCGGGAAAGGCTAACGTGGTTGCGGACGCCTTAAGCCGGAAGTCATTGTTTGCTTTACGAGCGATGAACGTGCATTTGTCTGTTCTACCAGACAGTGTGTTAGTAGCTGAATTAAAAGCTAAACCATTATTGACTCACCAAATTCGTGAAGCTCAGAAAGTCGATGATGAATTGGTTGCAAAACGGGCTAAGTGTTTTCCGAACGAGGAATCGGAGTTTCAAATTGATGATGATGATTGTTTGAGGTTCAGAAATCGTTTGTGTGTTCCAAGGAATTCGGAACTCATTTCGATGATTCTGAACGTAGCCCATTGTAGCCGAATGTCAGTTCACCCGGGGAGTACGAAAATGTACAACGATTTGAAACGTCAATTTTGGTGGCATGGTATGAAACGGGACATCTCTGACTTTGTTTCGAGATGTTTAATATGTCAACAAGTGAAAGCGGAACATCAAGTGCCTTCGGGATTACTCCAGCCGATCATGATACCCGAGTGGAAATGGGATCGAGTCACAATGGACTTTGTGTCCGGACTGCCTTTGTCAGCAAGTAAGAAGGATGCGATATGGGTTATTGTTGATAGACTGACTAAGTCGGCTCATTTCATCCCCGTACGTACGGATTTTTCATTGGATAAACTAGCTGAGTTGTACGTTTATCAAATTGTGAGATTACACGGGGTACCTGTTTCTATCGTGTCGGATAGAGATCCGAGATTCACCTCACGATTTTGGAAGAAATTGCAAGAAGCTCTGGGTACCAAGCTGCATTTTAGCACTGCTTTTCACCCCCAAACCGATGGTCAATCCGAGCGGATAATTCAGATACTTGAGGATATGTTGAGATGTTGCATCCTCGAGTTCAGTAGTTCATGGGAACGGTATTTACCTTTGATTGAATTCGCTTACAACAATAGTTTTCAATCAAGTATTAAGATGGCACCTTACGAGGCTTTGTACGGTCGTAAATGCCGTACACCATTGTTTTGGACCGAGCTCGGTGAAAGCAAAATTTTCGGAGTTGATTTGATTAGAGATGCGGAACAGAAAGTAAAGGTAATCCGTGAAAGTCTGAAGATAGCCACGGATCGTCAGAAATCGTACGCAGATTTGAAACGAAAAGACATCGAGTATCAGGTGGGAGACAAAGTGTTCCTTAAGGTTTCACCTTGGAAAAAGATACTCAGGTTCGGCCGTAAGGGCAAGTTGAGCCCAAGATTCATTGGGCCGTACGAAATCTCCGAACGAGTTGGCCCGATTGCGTATAGATTGATTTTGCCCCCGGAGCTTGAAAAGATTCATGACGTCTTTCATGTTTCGATGCTTCGACGCTATCGATCTGATCCATCGCATATAATTAGCCCATTAGAGGTTGAAATTCAAGTCGATATGAGCTATGAAGAAGAACCGATGCGTATCCTAGCTCGTGAAGTGAAGCAGTTGCGAAACAAAAGAATTTCGCTAGTAAAGGTGTTATGGCTCAAACACGGGATCGAGGAAGCTACTTGGGAGACCGAGAGCTCGATGAAAGAACGATACCCAAACCTATTTACCGGTAAGTTTTTCGGGGACGAAAATTTCTTAAGTGGGGGAGAGTTGTGACAGCCCTAAATTGACCCTAGTCGGGAAGTGGTTTCGGGACCACAAAACCGAGTTAAGAAAATAATTAATTGTTATATTCTATGCTTATTATGTGTGTACATGCATATGTGGAAATTTCATTCCCTAATTTTGCCAATTGTATGAGGAATTATTAATTAGGGATCAACATGAGACATGGTGAAATATGATAGGCTAATTTTAAAGGGCTTATTAGTGCATGTCAACACAAAGGTGGACTTGCATGTCAAATTTGCCCAATTCCCTTATAGTGGCCGGCCAAGATGGATTGATGATGGGCAATTTATTTGTGAATTAGATTTTATAATAGGAAATTGGGGTATTGGAGACATAAGGAATAATAGAAAGAATGGGAAGAAAACAAAGTCTTAACTTTGTTCTTCTTAGCCGAACCAAGAGGGAGAGAAGGGGGAGCAAACATTCGGCCATTGAAACCTAAGGAAGGTTAGTGAATCAAGTTAGATTTTTTTTGAAATTCTAGTTTGTTTTAGGTTACTCATCATGCTACTTACTTAGCCCATGCCAAAACTTTGAATTTGGATGGTTGAATTGAACATTCGGTTATGGTAGATAAGGAAGGAATTTGATTTTTATCTTTAAGTTTTGATGAAGAAATTGTTGATGAAAGAAGTTGATCTTGTTAAAAACTATAATTTCTAATACTCATGTGTGTAATAGCCGAACCTAGACCTTGCTTAATGCCTTGAGCAAATGCCGATTTGGTGTTTTGAAATGGATGAATTAGGTGCTTGATTTCCTAAAGGTTCGGCATAGTACATGATATTTTGTTAGTATGCTTTCGAAGAATTTGAGTAGTGTTATGTATAAGTAAGATTATTACGTACGGTCTTGGCGGTATATATGTACAATCGATCAATAGGCATTAAAAGGCTAAATGTGTGAATTTAAGGTATAAGAACCTATAGGTAATTACATAGATAATGTTGGAAATTAATGTAGTGTATTCGGCCATGTAGAGTATATCCTAGAGATATTATGTTTAATTCTCTATAATCGGCTAAATGAGTGATAATGGGTTATAATGTTGAATGGAATTATATGTATAAGTGGTTAGTAAAGTGATTAAACTACCGAATTTAATTAGTAAATGTGTTCTAAGCTTGATGAATTTTGAGATGCGATTGGGAGTAAATTTGTCATGAGCATACTTTGTTAATAATAAATATGATAAATGTATATATATATAGCTGAATGTGATATGTGTGAATTATATGTTAAATCAAGGCTTGGTAAGCTAGCTATTAAGGTGAAATGCTAATGTTAGTATTTGATTTGGTAATAATCTGTTTGGGGACAGCAGCAGTAAGGTGATTTTGGAAAATCGCCATAAATTGTAGGAGTTGAATTAGAAGCTGAGTGAATTATGTCATTAAAGCTTGAAGAGTCTATTTTCTTACAAAAGAAACTATAAAAACAAAAGAGTTACCGATCTTGAGATATTTGAAGTATTGTGGGGCTGAGTCATAATGACTGCTGGATTCCCTGTTCTGTTTTTAGAAAATCATTATAAATTGTACAAAAATGATTATAAGATAAAATTTATATGCTTAGACTCCTTAATGAGTCTAGTTTCTAATGAGATCAAATACAACACATTTTGAATTCTGTAGAGTGAGAAATTGGATTCGTAGTGAAGAGTGGTCAGAATAGTCAAACAGTGAATAGGGGAAACTTTAAGAAAAATCTGGTATTGATTGGCCAAGCCTAAAATTCTGAAATTTTATGGATGGAAGATATACGAGTCTATATTCAGGGAAAATTAACGGCAAGTGATTTGGAGTTTAGTAGCTCCAGTTATAAGTAATTTAGTAACTACTGCTCAGGAAAACAGCTCGTAGTGAATATGTGATTTTGTTGTAAACATTAATGAAAGTTTGCCGATGAATTATTTATTGATTAATATAAAGCTTGCTATAATCTATGTGTGTGAAAGTCGGATCAATATATATAATATTATTCTGAAAGTAATACTTGAATAGTCGATTAATGACTATTTTAAATTTTGTTGAACTTAAGCTCAAGAGCAAAGGGGAACTAGATCCGATAAAGGGAAGGAAAAAGTAATTGAATAGCCGTTGAAGTCGTTCGACGACATTTGAGGTAAGTCTTCGAGTAATGACCCTACTTGAATTATATTGAAATGAATAGTCATACTATGACGGATAGTCGAATGTGCTTAGAGACTATGTTATAAAGCCAATTGAAATTATGCTCTTTGTGTGCGGCTACTGAGCCGAAATTTGAAAGGTTTAATAAATGTTTTGTGTTTGAGCCTTAGTAACGAAGAAATGAAATGGATGTGTTATGATTATTGATATATGTGTGCATGAGCATTGGAATATATCCGGGCTAAGACCCGAAGGCAATTATGCGAGTTGATATATCCGGGCTAAGACCCGAAGGCAATTATGCGAGTTAATATATCCGGGCTAAGACCCGAAGGCAATTATGCGAGTTGATATATCCGGGCTAAGACCCGAAGGCAATTATGCGAGTTAATATGTCCGGGCTATGACCCGAAGGCAATTATGCGAGATGATATATCCGGGCTAAGACCCGAAGGCAATTATGCAAGTTGATATGTCCGGGTTAAGACCCGAAGGCAAAGGTGTTTGCGGTTGTATTCGGTTAAATACCGAAGAAACTTGGGTTTGAATGTGAGCGTTTTGTGCTGTAACTAATTCAATAAATATGCTCGACCAACCCGAACGATAAGGTGTGTTGCATGTGCATTGGAAAAGTCGATTCGTTTTAAATAGTATTCGTGCGATCGGCTAACGAATTTTCGGCTTTTAGAAAGGTTGATACTTTGTGTATATATGTTGATGGAGTGTGAAGTAAGTATGATTATGAGAATGTGTGTTAATAAAGTGACTTAGTTAGTTATGTGAATGTAATACTGTAGTCAAAGCCGATTTCATTACTTGAGACTTACTAAGCTTAAAATGCTTACCCGGTTGCTTTGGCTCTCTGTTTTATAGATTTTGTTCGTTAGCTATCGGATTCGGGATCAGCGAAGTCGAAGTCATCTACACTATCAAGCTCTTTTGGTACTCTTTTAGTTGAACTCTGGATATGGCATGTATAGGACTACCCCCTGTTGTTTAAGTTCTTTTGTGATGTATGTGTGTAAAGCCATGCGAAAATGGCTTGTAGATGTGGAGTATGGCATTAGACCATTTGTGTTTATGTATGTATATATATGGTTTCACGATGTGACTATGGATTGAAATGGAAGTGTTGGGCTAATGATCAGCCATTGGAATGGCTAAATATGATCACATGTGGACCTATGTATGGCAAAACCCTAGTTGGTCCATGGTAACCACAAAATAGGTAAAGTTTATCTTGAAAACAGATTTTGACAGCAACAGTGGTGTAGAATTGAAAAATCACATAAATTCGTAGGAGTGGAATTAAATAGTGAATAAATTATGTAATCGAACCTTGATGAATCTACTTTCATATGGAAGTAACGAAACAATTATAGGAACAGTACAGAAAGAGATATTCGGGTTCTTGTGGAACAGGGCCAGAACAGTTTCTGGATTCACTGTTCCGCCTTTGGAAATTCACTATAAATTGACCAGAGATAATTAGGGGTCATACCATATATGTATGGATTCCTCTCTGAGTCTAGTTTCCATAGAAACAAACGGCATTAGTATTGAAGCCCCGTGTAGAGAGATATCCCAGTCGTAATGGGAAAAGGTCAGTGTAGTCGACCCCTGTAACATGAGAGACTTTGACTAATAAACTGTACTAATTGGCCCGACCAAAAAAATTCTAGAAAAAAATATATAGGTGGGGACATGAGTCTAGTTTCAGGGAAAAATCACAAAACTGATTTTCGAGTTGTGAAACTCAAGATATGATTTTTGAAGCGACTAGTACTCAGACTGGGCAGTGTCTGGAAAAATTTTTAAAAGTCTGTCAACACCTCGTATTCGACTCCGGTGACGGTCTCGGGTTCGGGGTGTTACATATTGATTCTGAGATGGGCTAGGCCCAATTGAGACTGTGATGGGTTGAGACCCAAATGTTAATGAACCGGGCTTTGGCCCACATATATTATGAATTGGACTGTACTGTTACTGGATAGGGATCAAGCCCAGGATGGTTCTAAATTTTATATTTGACTGACTGTTTGGATGCTAGGGGATTACACACTGAGTTTTCGTAAACTCACCACATTTATTAACTGTGCAGGTAATCCCTAACAATAGATGGATCGATCTTGCGAGGGGCTCGGAGATGGCCACACACTGCTTATGTTTTCAGATTTGTTTATTTACTGTTGCGTATTTCTTTATATTTGGGTTTTAATAAGGCCACTCTTAATTCTGACTTTTATTTTAAACATTGGGATTTTATCTACTATGTTTTATAATTGTTAGAAGTAGATCACGGTTTTCCAAAGCAACAACTGTTTTCAAAACACTATGTTTTCGCAACTTAACTTTTAAACATCACATTTTCATAAATCGATTACTTTCAAAATTAGCTTCCGCAACCTGAAAAGGAATTTTGGGAATAAAATTAATAAGTTTTAAATGTAATACGTTTCAAATAAGAAGAGTTTCTAATGAAAACATGGTTTTCAAAAAATACTTCAATGTGACACGCCAGATTCGGGCCTAACTTTTGGGCCAGGTTTGGGGTCTTATAAATCAAATATCAATTGCCACATGTCATATAGCAATTTCCATTTATATGCCAATTTCCTAATACATTCATCCTTAGCTTCAAGAATATCTCATGCATAAAACATGCATAACAACAAGGTTCATATATATGTACCAATCATGAACAACTCACTTTCATTATCCATATCTATATCATTACAACCAATTACCAATACCTCAAACTATAGCTACTTATCATATGCATCATATTGAATATGCCACACATATCATACCACAACTAAAAATAATCAACTTAAGGCTAACTAAATTATACCAATGACATATCATGATCGAATCACTAAAACCAAAAGCAAACATATCGTCATTTGGTAAAAGCATATAAACCGAGCTTAACACACATAAGAACTATGACCAAGATAGCAAATATTTAGGTATCAAACTAGCCATTTTCGCATGGCTTAATATATACACACATCTTCGAACATAATCATATACAGTATAGCCTATACATGCCATATGGTCAACATTTAACTTATAAAAATATCGAAAATAGTTGATAGTGTGATAGACTTTCTTGACGATCCCCGAGCTCATGACTTGACTCTAAAATATATAAAACAGAGGCAAACATAAACACATATAGTAAGTTATCATAGCTTAGTAAGTCATCAGGAAATAAACAGCTCAATGTTATTATTAACTTAACTCAAACAATTAATTTATGCTATCATGAATCACATTTATTTTCAAGCTCACAACTTCATATATAACATATACAAATGTATGTGCCTTCATATTTAAGAATTGGTGAAGTATATTCGGCCAAATATTACTATTGTATAAACATATAATATTAAGGTTTGATTTATAAAGATATGTATATAAGAGATTAAATATGTATATAAGGAAGATGGTTAGGCCTTGACAAGATTTGGCCAAAACAAGAAGAACGAAGAGTTGAGAGAGGGAGAGGAGAAGAAGGAATGAATCGGTCCACAAGTATGGCTAACAACCGAAAAGGGTTTGTGAGAGGAAGGACAAGTGCTATTTGGCCAAGGAGGAGAATACCAATTGAGAAAAAAAGGAGTGAAGGATAGAAATCGGTGGACTAGAGGGCTAGAGAGAAGAGTAGAATTGAACTTACGAAATCTAAAAGGGTACTCGAGAAAGAATCCAAGCAAAGCATGGCTTTAGAAACAAATGTGAAAAAGACCAAAAACGCCAAAACTCAAAATGAATAGCAAGAGAAGCTCCGTAAACTCAAAGCCAAATTCCTATGGTCAAAGTACCTGTTCGGCTACAACTCTTCTCCCTTTCAAATCTCACAAAATTCTTCTCAAATCACTTCCCCATTATCTCCTCAACTAATAAATTCAAACTCTACTCAACCCAGCAGAGTTTTGGTCAAACATAACCTCCTCCCATGACCATCAGTAAAAATAATCTCCATATGCAGCAGCAGGGATTCGAACCTCAGGCCCCCTTACACACTCCACACGCCACTTACCACTAGGCTAGCAGGATTTTTATGTCATGCCTTACTCACCTTAATTTAAAAGTCTACTAGTTGAAGACAAGGGTTTATACAAATAGAACCAAAATTTTTCTCAAGCCAGGGCTTGAACCCATGACTTCTCAAACACTCCCAGAGCATTAAAACACTAAGTCAAACATACATCCACGCCACAATACAAAAAATAATATAAATAGGGTTTTTGAGATTTGGGGTTTTGAGGTATTACAATTACCCTAAATAATTTTTTTCTTTTTTTAGAGATAGAGGTAATCCTAATACAAAATCCATAATAACTTTATCCCATTTGCATTTCGGTGTCGTCACTGGCTATAACAATCCTGAAGGTACTGGTACCTGATGTTCAGCTTTAACTAGTTGACATATCAAACATTTAAATATAAATTCAAAAATATCACATTTCATTTTGGGCCACCAACACATCTTTTTCGAATCATTGTACATTTTATTATTTTCTGGATGATAAACATATTACTAATATAAGCTTCGTGCAAAATTTTTTGTATAAGCTCTGAATCCTTTTGTATATAGGCTCTACCTTTGAATAATAGATAATTATCAGATTCATTCTGAAATTCTAAATCAGAAGTTGACTCACTCTATATCTGTTTAACTCACAACTCATTACCACTTGTCTAAACTTCACAGATCTGTTGTAGAAACATCGGTTTAGCTTTAAGCTCAGCTAAAAATTAAGCCATCATTAGACAATAATAATCGGGTATTCATTACTTGTAAGGCAAACAGAGACTTTCCACTCAGAGTGTCAGCATTTACACTTGCTTTTCCCAAATGAAAATCAATTATAAAATCATAGTCTTTCAATAGCTCTAGCTATCCACACTGCCTCATTTTCAAATCTTTTTGCGACATCAGATAATTTAAACTTTTATAATCAATAAATATATAGTTTTTTCCATCAAACAAACAGTGTTGCCAAATTTTCAGTAAAAATACAATAGTTGTCAAATCTAAATCATGTATCAGATAATTCTTTTCATAAGATTTTTAACTGTCTAGAAGTATAGACTATTACTTTACCTTATTGCATCAAAACACAGTCTAACTCATTCAATGATGCATCACTGTAAATCACAAATTCCTTACTAAATTCAGGCTGACCCAGAACTGATGCTTTAGTCAATAGGGTTTTTAACTAGTCAAAACTTTGTTGACACTTATCAGACCATTCAAATCTTACATCTTTCTATAATAATCGTGTCATCGATTAGCTACTTCAATTATTATCATTAAAGCTTTGAATTTTTTTTCTCAACATTAATAGTGCACTCCAAAATAGAAAAGGAAATCCAAAAGTAGCCCCAATAACAGCAGTGCAGTAATACAGTTTCTATAATCTGTGATCCATATCACCAAGCTACATGACCTATTCAGTATTTATAACAGTAAATGTAATTACCTCAGGTAAATGAATATCCTTTTCAGATAAACCATGTTTGATAGATAAGATTAGACCAGAAGAATAACAAGAAAACTAAGATAATGAAACCCAAAATGTAAAGCTTTACTGAATTTTCGAGAATGCAACCCATATTGAATAATAAAGAGATTGATGATATCCCAGAGAAAGTCCAGAGGAGTAATATCACACATACACAGTAGAAATAGATGTGATAGAAGCAATGTAAATTGCATGTTTGCAAATTAGAGCTTTAACCACTAGAAATAGAAAATAGTATCATATGAATCTTATCATCAAGTCTTCTATCAAACATAATAGTTTAGAAAACCAGAGGAATATAGAGCAATACCGCTCATAAATCATCCAGACTTACAATAATTCCATCTAATATCATGATTAGCCAACCTTTCTATGTCATAAAAATCACATCTGAAAATGAATAGTTACATATATCTCTGAGCATCAAAGAATATATATATATAATACCCAGAGGAAATCGCTATGAAATACCTAGAGGAAATCGCTGTGAAATACCCAATTATAACATCTGCACTCAGATATATTTGTAATTTCATCACTATTCCACTAACTAATAAAATCATCGATAATCTCACATTATTCATTTCACTAAAGGAACCAATTTAGAAGATATTCCTGGTTAATGCCTTCTGTACATACCATATTTGAATAAATCGATTATTCACGAATAACTTCTTCCTTAATAGTGGCATTGTATATCCCGAATATTCTTCAGAAAATTTTGATATCTCTTTTAAAACCATCTTTACTTACTAACCCATTATTAGTTCTGACTGCATTGTAAACCATTCAAGCACTGAACTCTTCAGTTTTACACTTGTGAACTTAATCAATATAAATTATGAATTTTTTTGTATAAAACTGTACTGGTGAGGGGGTGGAGGTCGTAAAGCCTCAAAATTTAACTGTCATAAATACACACATATAACATAACATTTGTTATCAACATGTTATTATAAAACATATATTTCATACCTTTATGAGTTTCGTTTCATCATAAGTAACATTTTTACTCAGACACTTGAGTATTGCTTTCAACATTATCTGAATTAGCTCAGCTGGAAAGCATCTCTGTCTATTAATAAAACAATTCTCGTCAGAGTCGGGAGATATCACACTATCACAGGTTATATAATGATATGTATATCTAATATAGTATATGTTATGTTAGTCCGAGAATTTGTTAAACTGTAGCTCTGATACCAATAAATGTAACACCCCTGACTCGTATCGTCATTAGAATAAGGTTATGAAACATTATTGAAATTTACAGATCAAATACCAACATTTCATAACATTTAACATTTATGTCAGATATTATTCAAAAAGTCCCTTATATGAGTCCTGGAGGCCCAAAATATGCATTAGAAACTAGTCGGGAGTAAGCCGGGTATTCAGATAATTTTTTTCAAAATCTCAAAATTTTTCCTAGGTGCAGGGGTCACATGCCCGTGTGGTCCACATGGCCAAGGGACATGTCCGTGTCTCAGGCTGTGTAACTCTCTAACTTGGGTCACATGGCCAAGTCACACGTTCATGTGCTAGGCTCTGTATGAGTGTATAGGTCACACGACCAAGCTACACTCCCGTGTGGCAGGCCGTGTGAAAATACTTTGGCATTCTGATTTG
This sequence comes from Gossypium hirsutum, assembly GCF_007990345.1. Taxonomy (NCBI): domain Eukaryota; kingdom Viridiplantae; phylum Streptophyta; class Magnoliopsida; order Malvales; family Malvaceae; genus Gossypium; species Gossypium hirsutum. The sequence continues at coordinate 79,557,354 of NC_053434.1, read as the reverse complement.
AAAATTTTATGATGTACAAGACACACGGCCAGGCCACACGCCCATGTGCTAGGCCGTGTGTGACACACGGCTGATACACACGCCCGTGTCTCTGCTCGTGTGGACGAAAATAGGTTATTTTCTAAGCCACATTTGTAACACCCCTTACCCGTATTCACTATCAGAATAGGGTTACGAGGTATTTTCAATCAATACACATTAGTTAATATACATAATCAATTGAACCATAGGAATTTTCATAATTATTCACTTACTCATCATATGAAATTCACTTTTAACACTTACTTGTCAATTTCTGTCATGAATACCTCGACTGAGTCATACCATTACTTGTAACAACATTTCATCAACATTTCCCGTTGAACCATTTGGAATACTAAAGGATACTCAGGAATTTCATACACATAGTATCGTACCAATGCCTTATCCCAAATATGGTCTTACATGTAATCTTGTATCGATGCCAATAGCCTAGCTATGGTCTTACACGAAGTATCATATCGATGCCATATCCCAGATATGGTCTTACACGTATTATAATCTCGCACACTAAGTGCCATATATTGCCGAAGCTATCTTGCTCTCGCACACTAAGTGTCATATATATCTGAATCATCGTCAAACATGACTACAATCTCATATACACAAATTAAGCAATATCAAAGCATTAAAAGCATAATTGTAACAATGCTTATTAAACATACGAACTTACCGGGTTCGTTGTAACGACGAATTAGGTTGACTAATCCGATACTTTGTGTAACACCCCGAACCCGAAACCGACACCGGAGTCGAACACGAGGTGTTAACGACTTTAACCCCTTATAAAATTTATTTTCCAGACACTGCCCAAATCTGTGTACTAGTCGTTTTAAAAATCATATCTTGAGTTTCGTAACTCGAAAATCAGTTTCGTAATTTTTCCCAGAAACTAGACTCGTGTGCCCATCTATGTATTTTTTTCTAGAATTTTTGGTCGGGCCAATTAGTACAGTTTATTAGTCAAAGTCTCCCATGTTGCAGGGGTCGACTACACTGACCTTTGCCAATTACGACCTGGATATCTCCCTCCACGGGGCTTCAATACTGATGCCGTTTTTTTCTATGAAAACTAGACTCAGAGAGGAATCTGTACATATATGGTACGACCCATAATTATCTCTGGTTAATTTATATTGAATTTCCAAAGTCGGAGCAGGGAATCCAGAAACCGTTCTGGCCCTGTCCCACAAAAATCTGATTATCTCTTAATATACTGCCCATATGATCTTTTCGTTACTTCCTCATGAAAACAGACTCATCGAGCTTCGATTACATAATTTATTCATCAATTAATTCCACTCCTACTATTTTTAGTGATTTTTCAATCTCATGACACTGCTGCTGCCAGCATCTGTTACGAAAGTAACTAGGTCCATTTCATGCCTACCCTTGATCCAACTCAATCGAACATTCGTGCCATTTTCGCATGATTTAAAGTTTACATGCCAAAGTTCAAACACAACGTAATATCTTATACATCCCAAAATGTTCTTCTAAGCCAACTAAGAAGAAAGTACCAAAACTTGCTATCCGGTGTGATGACTTCGATGACGGCCTGACCCCGCAAAAATAGATGAGTCCAAGCAACCTATAATGGGTGACAAGGAAACACCGAGTGAGTTTATAACTCAGTAAGTCATAAGCAATGCACTACCATCCATCAATAACATTATCACAAGAGGAAACAAAATGGAACGAGACAATTTACTCCATCCATACCGAACCATACCATAGTTCCTCCAACCTATCGATTCAATTTCATATCAATTCATGCATTCACATTCCATATACTCATCAATAGGACATTGAAGCATTTTCATAAATCAATTTATTTCCGTTACAATCAAACGACTAAACGGCCTTTCACCCATCCTACGATAAATTTATGTACGTGACTTCAAGTATATTTGTCACATAGGTTCAAACTTACCGAGCTCAACACCAAGTATAAGCATAGCACCTATTAGCCATGTACTCAGGACACTTACCCGATCCGCTGTCCGCGATCGACTCAATGGTGTCGCACACATAGTGTCCATAATGATTCACGAATGTATATTGAGTCCGCACACTCAGTGCTATATAATCAACTCGCACACTTAGTGCTACGTAATCAAATCGCACACTTAGTGCTACATAGTCAAACTCGCACACTTAGTGCCGCATGGTCGATTCGCACACTTAGTGCATCATATTCATTTCGCACACTTAGTGCAACATAGTCAAATCGCACACTTAGTGCTGTACAATTCAATCCCGCACACTTAGCGCCAATCTCATGGTCATAAATGGTTATACCCGCACGTTTAGTGCCGAGATCAACAACTCAGTACATCTTACCTCTTCTCTTTTCATTCAACAATTTCATCATCACATACGTACATGCATATATATATGTATATTTATTCATTCCATTCAGCATCAATACATAAACATTATGACCATTTGAAATAATACCAACTACATGCTTAACGACTTACCTCGTGTTGGGTAAGACGGTTCCAACTCGGCTACTCGATGACCTTTTCTTTGCCTTTGCTCGATTCACCTCCTTTAACTCCTTGAGCTAAATCAAACAAATTTAACTCATTAAAGTCCCATTTTGCTAGCTTATGGCCGAATATGACAAGGAGTTTGATGGGTCATATGGCCACCTTTTAGCTCAAATACACAATGGTCATATGCATTTTTAATCACATCAAATGATTCAATACAATTCACTCGAACATCAAAAGATAACCTCAAGGTACTTAGTCCATATACACATTAGACATTAGAGTCACATATGTACGAATTCACGAATCGAATTCGACATATTAGCTAATTTTCCCTTTAGCCGAACCTTCTAAGTCAAGATAAAGCCATCAACATGCTTACCTTTGGCCGAACATACACATCAACTTAGGTGCTCATTTATGTGGCCGAACACACACATGTCTATGTTAAGGCCGATTGCAACACTCAATACATTCTACAAGTATGGACACTTGCATTGACTAAACACCATTTCTATTATTTTTACTCCAAAGCCGAATGCCTCTCAAGCCCTAAGCTCATGATCCTTTCATCATTAAGCAAGTGTTATAGCACAACTAACATCCATTTTCAATTTGAGCACCAACATAAAAATATTAAACATGAAAATCCATAGCCGAAACCTATACATGACATTACTCATTCCACCCATCGAAACAATATTTGTTCAAGACATCAAGCATTTTTATTTGGGTATTACATATATGAGCATTTAGAATTTATATTTTTAGCAAGATCAATTTCTTTCCTCAACACATTCTTCATCAAAACTTAAAGGAAGTAATCAAATTTCCTTCTTTAATAGCCATAGCCGAATGCTCCATCCATCCATCAAAGTTAAAAATTTTGCATGGTCTAAGTAAGAACCATGATAATTAACCTAACAAGCTAAAATTTCACAACTTTAACACAATATACTAACCTTATTAAGCATTCAAATGGCCGAAAGTTCTTTGCCCCTATTCCTTCCTTCAATTCGGCCAAGAAGACAAGGATGAAGCCTTTTTTTTTTCATTTGCTTTCTTTTTATTCTTTTCTTTTATTCATTAAATCCCACAACCCAATATCAATTTCACAAATATATTGCCCATCATCAACCCACCTTGGCCGGCCACTATAAGGAAATTGGGCAATTTGACATGCAAGTCCACCTTTGTGTTGACATGCACTAATAAGCCCTTTAAAATTAGCCTATCATATTTTACCATGTCTCATGTTGATCCCTATTTAATAATTCCTCATGCAATTGGAAAAATTAGGGAATGAAACTTCCACATATGCATGTACACACATAATAAACGTAGAATATAACAATTAATTATTTTCATAACTCGGTTTTGTGGTCCCGAAACCACTTCCCGACTAGGGTCAATTTTGGGCTGTCACACTTTGTTTTCCCCTATTTTAGATCCAAATCTCGTTTATCTCAATCTATATAATATCAAATTTTAATTATCATTTCATTCAGTTTAGCACAATTTACATATTTTGGCAAAATTACATTTTTGCCCTTTTATTTCACATTTTTGTAATTTAGTCCTTATCACATAAAATCACAATTCATTCAATTTAATACAAATTCTTGCTGGCCGAATATTACCCATTCTCATATCAACCTAGAATTTTCATTTATTTTAAAATTAAACTACTAAATTTTCATATTTCACAATTTAATCCAAAATTTACATTTTTACCAAAATTCACTTTACAAAACTTGTACATCTAACAACAATGATTTATTTTCCATCATCAACTAACAAAACACTCATGCATTCAACAATGACAACATTCAAATATTTGAACAGTTTTGAAATCAAAGATGCGGGCTAGCTAGATTAAGTTGCAACGATCTCAAAAACATAAAAAATTTTAAAAACGAGACAAAAATGGGGCTTACAATTAAACCTTAAAATGGCCAGACCTTTGAAGCTATATCCATGGTGTTTTTCATCCCATATTTGGTGGTGGTTCATGGAGAAAGATGATAATCATCTTTTATTTTGCTTAATTAATTAATATACATCTATTTTCTATTATAAATTTATTTAAAACAAATTTCAACAATACCAACTCCCATAAATGTCCACTACCAATTAAATGGTCTATTTACCATCAAGTACTCACACAATTAAAATCTATAGCCATTTAATGCATTTTACTAATAGATGTCAAGTTTTGTATCTTACGCGATTTAGTCCTTTTTCTCAAATTTAGCACTCAAATCATAAAATTTCTTTACGAAATTTTCACACGATCATATTATCAAATAGTAGACTTTAAAATAATAATAAATTAAATATTTTGACTTCAGATTTGTGGTCCCGAAATCATTGTTCCAACTTAACCCAAAAACAGGCTATTACAACATTTCTCACCCATGTTGTCTTTTGATGCGAGCGCGCCCAATGGTTCAGCTAGTTCGAGTAAAGATCATCTGACGCTACCACAAGGCCCTATCACCCGAGCTCAAGCTAAGGCTTTCAAAGATTCTATTTCAGCTCTTGTAGCTCGAATTTGGGATGAAACTTAGCCCAGCCGCAGCGAGGAAGCTTATATTAACTCTTCTAGTTCACCTTACAACTTGCTACTAGTTCAGATTCAGCTCATGTCCAGCTCCCCAGCTCGAGTCCAACTTACGAGTCCGAACCTAGCTCAAATTTAGCGCACGAGCTTACCCCCAGCTCATCACTAGCGCATGCACCTATATCTCGTTTTAGCTCAATTGAGCTCCTTTTTATTTTTCTAGCTTTGCATTTTTAATTAATTAAATAAATTGCACGTTACTTTTAGCTCAACAAATATTAAAGTATTTAATTTGTCCAAAAATCAGAACATGAAATTAATGTGTTATGCTACAACAATTTAAAGTGTCTAAATTAGGACGAATTTATTTCTTGTTCTTTAGTGCAGCCAAATTTAATGTGTCTTAGTTCCAGCATGTTTTTAATTTGTCCTAGCTTATTACATGATTTAAATGTGTCTTTGAGCTACTGGAATTAATGTGTCTAGGTTGAATTAATGAGCTGAATTAATTTAGGTGCAGGTACATTGTATGGATGGCATTAAAGCTAGATAGCTGCTGTTTTCTCTTCTCCAAGAGGCATGATGGTTCGGTTATTGCAACAGCCACCTCAACCTGCTGTTTTTTCTTTTCAAAGTGTCTGGTCAGCTCACCAAAGCAAATTGAATGTTTCACATTTGCTAAACGTTCCTTTCACACCTATAGGCTGTTCGGTTTAGTGTGTTCATACAAGGGAGGCTGCTCACATTCGATTTCACACTTAAAGGTCTATTGAGGTGCTCCAAGTTGCCTTTAATTAGCTCAACACTTTTAACCTAACCAAGGCTATCCAATTAATGAAGTACACCCCCTTGGCCGAATTCAAGCTTGCCCATTCAGCTCATTTCAGCTCCTCTATAATTGTTCAGCTACTAGATGCTTCAAGAGGCTATCCATTGACTTTTCCATGGCTGAGAAGTTTCAAGGAATTTTCCTAAATATATTTTGGAATTTTCTAACTTAATTAGGCTGAAAACAAAGGCTATTCAGCTAGCTTAAGTTGGCTATTCGGCTAGCCTTCTAAATGCTATAAATAGCTAGTTCATTTCTTTGTTTAAAAACTTTTGACTCTTTGTTAATGCTATGCTGCCAAAATTGTGAGGCAACTTTTTGTCCATTTCATTCAAAGATTCGATTGGCTTTCCTAGCGATCTAGCTGCGTCAACCGTTTTCTTTGTCGAACCCGAACTTATCACTACCCGTAGTGTGGCGTTCGAACAATACCGAGGTTTCTATCTTGTTAGATAGTGGGTCGAGGTTTCCTTCACCAAACCTAAACCGAACTCAAAGGTCCTATAAACAACGGGTTGATACCATATCGGTATTGGTTCTTGTTTGCACTTTTTGTTCAATTCATATTTCTTTTAAACCAATTTCTTCTTTACCAAATCAAACCTAAACCGACCAATTCGTTCATATCCCTTCATTCATACCATTTCATTCCTATCATTTTATTCGTACCCCTCTTTCTTCTTCGACCATTCCTTCAACTCAACTAAACCTAATGTAACTTCTTATCGACGATCGGGCAATCACTAATACGACTCGACTCACCCGAGGCGGATCGTACCATCTGGTATCAAAGCTACTAAAACGAGAAGTTTGTATGACGAAATCATCCCCGAGCTAGTCCTAGTGTACGCAAGTAAGTAGGATCCGGAAAAAAAATTCGTATACCGAAGTTTTCTCATTTTGATTAGTTTGTTGCTGTTACTACAAAAACAAAAATCTACGCAGCCGAAGAAAAAAAAATCACGTACAGAAGTGTTCCTATTGTATTTAGTTTGCTGATATAGTACAAAAAAAGTTATACAAGTTTAAAAAAATTCGAAAAAAATTCGAAAAAAAATTTGAAGTGAAAACTTGTTCTATTGTAATTCAGTCCCGATCCATCTTCTATTCTACTATCCCTAATCATATACACGCCACACTTTTAACCCAATTCCCTACTCTTTCAGCCTACCCTAAACCGAGTACATCAATCACTTCTTACCCCTTTTGAACCAACCACCTAGACCAAGGACTAAGCCTTAACGAATCTGCTTATGAAATCACGAGCAAAGGTTAAGAGAGGTAAAAGGCACGAGAGTTGTAAGTGCAAAAGAGTGGAGCTAAAATCCTAATCTTGAGTATAAACACGAGTGTGAGAGAAACATCTTCTTTTCCTTTTCGAGAGATTGTGAGGTTTTGTGGTGAGGTTTACTTTAACAAAGTTTTAATGTCACAAGAGTCAGATCACAACATGGAAGATTGTCCGGCAAGACAACCCGTTCGCAACGTTCCCGACTTAAACATGCAAGCCTTATTATGAGAAATGGAGCGACTCCTAGATCGAAGGCTTAATCCCATCGAAGACCGTTTGTTCCAAATTGAAACAAATGGCCAACGTGAAAGAACACCCGAGGGGGTTAGACCAAGACGGGAGAGGCCAAATCAGAATCGGGGAAGACGAAGGGTCCAAGACGATGAAGCAAACAACCTTAGTGATCTTGAGAGTGAACAAGAGTCCACTGCTAGTTTTCGTCGAAGGGAACCACGGCAACAAGGTCGAAGGCGAGAAGATGACGATCTCAAGAACATCAAGCTGTCCATTCCACTGTTCCAAGGTAGATCGGATCCGGAGGCCTATCTTGAGTGGGAAAAAAATAGAGTTGGTGTTCGATTGTCACAATTACTTCGAGAATAAAAAGGTGAAACTCGCAGCTATAGAATTTTCAGACTACGCCATGATCTGGTGGGATCAACTAACCACTAGTCGGAGGCGAAACGGAGAACGTCCAATTTCTACGTGGACCGATATGAAGGCAGTGTTGAGGCGATGGTTTATTCCTTCGTACTACTACCGGGAGTTGCACCAAAAACTCCAAAATCTCACACAAGGGTCCAAAAGTGTCGAAGATTACTACAAAGAGATGGAAATTGCGATGATTCTGGTGGATGTTCCAGAAGATCCCGAAGCAACGATGGCGCGAATCCTGGCCGGTCTAAATTGAGATATAGCAAACACAGTGGAATTACAACACTACCTTGAAGTGGTTGACATGGTCCATATGGCCATCAAGGTAGAAAAACAACTCAAGCGAAAAGGCCCAAGCCGAGGATTTTCTACTTCTAACACTTCAAAGTGGGGCCAAAGTTCGAGTAAAGGCCTTCTAGCCTTTTGAGGAAAAGAATCCACTGCCCCTCCAAAAACCAACAAACCGAATATCGAAATTAACAAAGGCAAGGCACTAGAAACATCACTCAATCGAAATCGGGACATCAAATGTTTCAAGTGTCTCAGAAGAGGACACATAGCCAGTCAGTGTCCAAATCGAAGAACCATGGTGTTGCGAGTCGATGGCGAAGTTGAAACGGAGGACGAAGAAGAGAAAGAATTCGAATCAACTTCTGAAGTCGAGGAGGACTTAGAACAGCCCATGGAAGGCGAATTACTTGTTGTGAAGTGAAGTCTAAGTCTCCAAGGCACAGAAAATGATCTCCAACGAGAAAATATATTTCATACTTGTTGTCAAGTCGGAGGCAAAGTCTGTAGCGTCATTATCGATGGAGGCAGATGTACCAATGTAGCAAGTACCATGATGGTCGAAAAACTTGGTTTGCCTACTACCAAGCATCCGAGCCCCTACAAACTTCAATGGCTCAACGATGGCGGAGAACTTAAGGTAACAAAGCAAGTACTTGTTTCATTCACCATTGGTAAGTATATGAACGAAGTACTTTATGACGTTGTACCGATGCACGTGGGGCATCTACTTCTTGGTCACCCGTGGCAATTTGACCGGCGGGTGCTACATGACGGGTACACTAATCGATATACCTTCAAGTTCATGGGGAAGAACGTAACCTTGGCACCATTATCTCCCAAACAAGTGTACGAAGACCAAATGAAATTAAAAGTTTCTGTCGAACAAATGAGAGAGAAAGAAAAGGAATATTGTAAAAAAAAAGAAGAAAAAAATAAGAAAAAGAAAACAAAAAAGAGTGAAAAGAAAAACAACAAAGAAAAAGAAGAAAAAGAAAAGAAAATTGAGAAAATGAGTGTTTTTGCAAAAGCTAGTGACGTGAGAAAAGCTTTGATGATAAGACAACCTATTCTTGTACTTCTGTACAAGGAAACTTTGATTACTACTAACGATTTGCCCGACACCCTTCCCTCTCCTGTTCTTTCTTTGTTGCAGGATTTCAAAGACGTTTTCCTGGAAGAAGTCCCAAGTGGTCTCCCACCACTTCGTGGGATCGAACATCAAATAGACTTTATGCTGGGAGATGTAATTCCAAACCGACTTGCCTACCGAGCTAATCCGGAGGAAACTAAAGAATTACAATGCCAAATCCAAGAGTTGATGGAAAAAGGCTACATACGTGACAGCCTTAGCCCCTGCGCTGTTCCTGTTCTGTCGGTGCCAAAGAAAGACGGGACATGGTGGATGTGCGTTGATTACCGAGCCATCAATAAAATTACAATCAAATATCGTCATCCCATTCCTCGCTTAGATGACATGTTAGACGAACTTAGTGGAGCCACGGTTTTCTAAAAAATTGACTTGAAAAGCGGCTACCACCAAATCCGAATGCGAGAGGGCGATGAATGGAAAACGGTATTCAAGACCAAATACGGGTTATACGAGTGGTTGGTTATGCCTTTTGGTCTTACCAACGCGCCTAGCACATTTATGAGGTTAATGAATTACATATTAAGGTCCTTTATCGGTAAGTTTTGTGTTGTATATTTTGACGATATATTGATCTATAGCAAATTCATTGACGAGCATGTAAGACATCTGAAATCTGTTTTAGAAGTTTTGCGAAAAGAGACATTATATGCTAACCTAAAAAAATGTTCATTTTGTTCTGATAAAGTTGCCTTTCTAGGTTTCGTGGTTAGCGCGAATGGTCTCGAGGTAGATCAAGAGAAGATTAAGGCCATTCAAGATTGGCCAAGACCTACGAGTGTCACCAAAGTTAGGAGTTTTCATGGACTTGCAAGTTTTTACCGACGCTTCGTACCAAACTTTAGCACTATCGCTGCTCCTCTTACAAGCGTCATCAAAAAGAATTTCTCTTTCCATTGGAGTGATGAACAAGAAACTTCATTTAATAAAATTAAAGATTGCTTAACTAACGCTCCTTTACTTGTTCTTCCAGATTTTTTGAAGACTCTCGAGATCTAGTGCGATGCCTCAGGTGTGGGAATCGGCGTTGTTTTGACACAAGAGGGCCGACATGTGGCTTACATTAGCGATAAACTCAGCAGAGCCGTACTAAACTATTCGGTGTACGACAGAGATGTACGCACTCATACGGGCACTTGAGACGTGGCAACATTATTTGTGGCCAAAGGAGTTCGTCATACATTCCGATCATGAATCCTTGAAGCATATCAAAGGCCCACATAAATTAAACCGTCGCCACGCGAAGTGGGTTGAATATCTCGAGTCGTTTCCATATGTCATCAAGCACAAGAAAGGTAAAGATAATATAGTGGCTGATGCGCTCTCGAGAAGGTATACCTTGTTATCATATTTGGATTCCAAAATTCTAGGTTTTGCTTTATTGAAAGATACTTATGCTAATGACTCTGATTTTGGTGAGATCTATGTTACTTGCGCAAACGGTGTTTTTGACACTTTTTATAGGTACGAGGGCTTCCTTTTCAAGGAAGGTAAATTATGCATTCCCTGTGGATCTGTTCGAGACTTACTAGTGCACGAGGCACATAATGGCGGGCTTGTGGGCCATTTCGGAGTCAATAAGACGCTTGCCACTCTCCATGAACACTTCTATTGGCCACGGACGCGAAAGGACATGGAGCGAGTCTGTGAGAGGTGTATACCATGTAAGCAAGCTAAATCGAAGGTTCAACCCCATGGCTTATACAAGCCACTGCCCATCCCTGAAACGCCGTGGGTCGACATTTCTATGGACTTTGTTCTTGGACTACCGCGCACAAAAATGGGGAAGGACTCTATCTTTGTAGTTGTTGATAGATTCTAAAAAATGTCTCATTTTATTGCCTGTACTAAGACTGACGATGCTGTCCATGTTGCAAACTTTTTTTTAGGGACATAGTACGACTCCATGGCATCCCTCGCACCATTGTGTCGGATCGAGATGCTAAATTTTTAAGTCACTTTTGGAGATCCTTGTGGGGGAAATTAGGAACCAAACTTCTATTTTCGACTACCTGCCATCCCCAAACTGATGGCCAAATGGAGGTCGTCAACTGAGTCTTATCCACCTCAACCTGCTGTTTGTTCTTTTCAAAGTGTCTGGTCAGCTCACCAAAGCAATTTGAATGTTTTCACATTTGCTGAACATTCCTTTCACACCTATAGGCTGTTCGGTTTAGTGTGTTCATACAAGGGAGGCTGCTCACATTCGGTTTCACACTTAAAGGTCTATTGAGGTGCTCCAAGTTGCCTTTAATTAGCTCAACACTTTTAAGCTAACCAAGGCTGTCCAATTAATGAAGTACACCCCCTTGGCCGAATTCAAGCTTGCCCATTCAGCTCATTTCAGCTCCTCCATAATTGTTCAGCTACTAGAAGCTTCAAGAGGCTAACCATTGACGTTTTCCATGGCTGAGAAGTTTCAAGGAATTTTCCTAAATATATTCTGGAATTTTCTAACTTAATTAGGCTGAAAAAAAAGGCTATTCAGCTAGCTTAAGTTGGCTATTCGGCTAGCCTTCTAAATGCTATAAATAGCAAGTTCATTTCTTTGTTTAAAAACTTTTGACTCTTTGTTAATGTTATGCTGCCAAAATTGTGAGGCAACTTTTTCTCCATTTCGTTTAAAGATTCGACTGGCTTTCCTAGCGAGCTAGCTGCGTCAACCGTTTTCTTTGTCGAACCCGAACTTATCACTACCCGTAGTGTGGCGTTCGAACAATACCGAGGTTCCTATCTTGTTAGATAGTGGGTCGAGGTTTCCTTCACCAAACCTAAACGAACTCAAAGGGCCTATAAACAATGGGTCGATACCATATCGATATTGGTTCTTGTTTGCACTTTTTGTTCAATGCATATTTCTTTTAAACCCATTTATTCTTTACCAAATCGAACCTAAACCGACCAATTCGTTCATATCCCTTCGTTCATACCATTTCATTCCTACCATTTCGTTCGTACCCCTCTTTATTCTTCGGCCATTCCTTCAACTCAACTAAACCTAATGTAACTTATTGTCGACGATCGGGCAATCACTAATACGACTCGACTCACCCGAGGCGGATCGCATCATCTTTCACCTACACCAACGCTTAAACATATTCACAAACCATATCAAAGAATTTAAATTAAGTCTATATTCTGTCTTAAACATGACATAATATCACATACAACCAATGTACTCTTAGGTACCCCAGATGACAATTTATTATCATGTTAATCTATCATTCATACTTGTCTAGTTACCAAATACATTTATGCATGATCACATTCATTGTTGAAACATGATAGATCCACTTCTAAATATATCAAAATATGTCAAACCCAAGCCATTCCAATGGCTAGTTATAATTAAAGCATTTATATTCCATTATTGACTAAATAATCTATACATGCCATTATAACCATAATTGATTTACCATATATACCAAAATGGGTCGATGGATAGTGTGAGAGTAACACCCCAAACCCGTATTCATTGTCGAAATGGGGTTACGAGATATTACCAGACAAGACATAAATTCCAAACAATCATAAACATATTCTAGCATTTTTATGAATTATATCTTAACATTTTTCAAACATATAACCAAATACATAATTCATAAGAAAACAATATTGATTATAACATTTTACCACATAGCATATCCGCATCTCAAAATAATACAAATAAATCAATCAATTACTACCAACATAAACTATACAAAGAAAACATATTTAAAATATATATCATTATGGACATTATCCATTCGAAACCACATAAAAATATAATTATTCAAAGTCTAATCAAATCAATAATGACCTAATGTGCATTGCTATACACAGCTTTAAATAATTAAGACATGAACAAGTATACTTACAAATTCATCTAAATATTCATGTGCATAACAAATAAATCATATCTATTTATTCAATGTCCACTTTATTTACTAAATCAAATTATACACATATATCATTAAATAAAATTAAATCAATAATTAATAACTCATTTTACATGTAATCTACTAGGTAAATCAAATATCTGTGATAAATCATGTAACGCCCCAAATTTGGGTCTAGAAGAAATGGGCTTCGAGTATCAGAGGAATTGGAATGTAGTTTTGCAAGTGAATGACACAATTAAATGTCTACTTTGGTGGTTAATGGCCCTGAGAAGTGTTGGAGAAATCTTGGGTTCAAACATGGGCTTTAGCAAAAATTTTGGTTTTAAGGGAATAAAACCCTAGATGCTTGGAAGTAGGCCTTTTAAATTATTGTGTTAAATAAATGACACAAGATGAGCTTGTAGTCCAGTGGTTGTGGTGTCATTAAGGTTGCAAGAGTGCCTGGGTTCAAGTCTTTGCTTTTGCAATTTATTTTGGTTTTTCTTTTAAAGGAACCTGGACTATGGCCTATAAACCTTATAATTAATTGAGGATATTTTGTGACACAAAAGAGCTTGTGGCAAGGATGCAAGTGGCGTGTTAAGCTATTAAGGGGTGGTAAGTGGTTGAATTGGATTGAAACTCTCCTGAGGTTGTTGTGGACTTGGTGAAAGGGTGAAGTTTGAACTGGTCATGGTTGTTGAATTGAATTTAAATTGGGGGAAGCTAGAGTAAGTTAAGGAGGGATTTGTGGAGAAAATCAAAGAAATTTAAAATGGGGAGAGTTGTAGCCGAATGGGGAGGTTTGTGTATGACAAATTCGGCTAAGGGTGCTCAAGAGCTATTGTTTTTCTTGTGGCCGAATAGTATTGGGGAGGGGTTTTCTTTCGGGTTTTGGTATTTTGCTTATTCGGCTTTTACCAGTTAGTTCTGTCACTTTTTGCACTTTCAGTTTTTAACTATTGGTTTTATCTTTGGCCGACTTCTCCATCTTCCCCTCCCTCTTCTAGTTTGTTGGTCACTGAATAACTTGTCTCTCTTTTCTTTCCGCACCTTTTTTCTACTGTTAACCACTTCTCTTATCATCCTTCCCTTCTTTTGATCCTTTACCGAATACTTCTTCTTTTCTCTTCTCTCCTCTTATAATCTTTTCACCCTTAGGTAGTGTGACAGTGGTAGCATAACTCTTTTTTACCTACCTCTGCTTCTAGCTTTTGCAACTAATTTTGGGCAATTGGTAGGTGCTTGTCTCCCTCTCTGTTCTTTTCTTTTCATGGTGTAGTAATCTCTCTTATACCTTCTTACTGCCGTTTATGGCTAGAAGCATGGGGATATTGAACCTTGCCTCTATCTTTTAGATTCTCACTTCGAGAATAGGGACGACTGCTTTATTTCCATAACTGGTTTCACATTTTTGGTAAGTGATTATATTGATTCAATCTATATGTGATCGATATCGATATAGGTTAATGAAGTTCGGTTTTATGTAGTTCAGTCAAAGAATGGTATTTAGCTTTTGTCAATAGTTCATTTAGGGTTAATCTCACTATTGCAAGTAAGAGAAGTGTTGGTGTAGTAATTTTGATTAGAGTAGAAAGAGGATGTTAATCCTAATTCTTTGACTAATGGAGTATTTTTGGTGGAGTGTAGACTTTGGACTCGAGGACTATTTGCGCAACTTTGTTTAAGGTGTGTAATCACACTGCCTCAACCGCTAATCGGCAAAAACAGAAAAGCTGAAATTTTGACATTTGAGGCCTCACGAGCGTACGATCGCTCGTGTGCTAAACCGTGCCCACAATTCAGCTTCGATAGACTCTAGAAGCCACCACAAGCATTCTCGTGTACTGGGGTTGTTTTAGGCCTCGATGGGCCAAAATGGTCCGTGTGGGCCCAATGGGCTCGTAGGCCCCACACAGATATAATCTACGGTAAGTGACACATTTTGAACTGGGCTGTGGTGTTCGCATAGCCGTGATTGAAATTGGGTTAAATGGCCTACACGAGCTTGTGGGCCCACTTGGGCCGAGTAATGGGCCTTAGGCCCGTTTTCACCGTTTTGACCATCTAGGTTACTTGAATCGCTCGAGGCAACGGTTGACCATCTATGAGGTCGTAATTTGTACTGAGACCCCAAAATGACTGTTTTGCCCCTCGAGGGTAAATGACTGATTTGTCTGTGATTTGTATACTGTTTTGGTGTATGACATTCTGCATACATGACATACTGCTTGGGATTGGGATATTGTTATGGAGGAAGAAACCGTATTGGTGGTTGTGCCACATATTTTGATATTAGCAGCTTTGCTGCGACTCTAGTTTGTGTTGCAATCGGTGCTAACACTGTAAGTGTAGGGATGGCGTGGGTGATTTATTCCCCACAGGTAGTGCAAGGTTGGACGAAGGCAAGTGCGAGGTTGGATGGGTTATCACACATTATTCATATGGGTTTGATATTGAAATGGGCTAGGCCCAACTGATATTGATTCTGAGATGGGCTAGGCCCAATTGAGATTGTGATAGGTTGAGACCCAAATGTTAATGAACCAAGCTTTGGCCCACATATATTATGAATTGGACTGTACTGTTACTCGATAGGGCCCAAGCCCAGAATGGTTTTAAATTTTATTTTTGATTGACTGTTTGGATGCTAGGGGATTACACACTGAGTTTTTGTCTCACCCCGTTTATTAACTATGCAGGTAATCCCCAGCGATAGATGGATCGATGTTGCGAGGGACTCGGAGATGGCCACACACTGCTTATGTTTTCAAATTTGTTTATTTACTGTTGCGTATTTTTTTTTATATTTGGGCTGTAATAAGGCCTCTCTTAATTCTGACTTTTATTTTAAACATTGGGATTTTATCTACTATGTTTTATAATTGTTAGAAGTAGATCACAGTTTTCCAAAGCAACAACTATTTTCAAAACACTACGTTTTCGCAACGTAACTTTTAAACATCACATTTTCGTAAATCGATTACTTTCAAAATTAGTTCTGCAACCCAAAAAGGAATTTTGGGAATAAAATTAATAAATTTTCAATGTAATACGTTTCAGATAAAAAGGGTTTCTAATGAAAACATTGTTTACGAAAAATACTTCAATGTGACACGCCAGATTCGGGCCTAACTTCTGGGCCGGGTTTGGGGTGTTACAAATCAAATATCAATTGCCACATGTCACATCGTAAATTCCATTTCTATGCCAATTTCCTAATACATTCATTCTTAGCTTCAAGCATATCTCATGCATAAAACATGCATAACAACAAGGTTCACATATATGTACCAATCATGAACAACTCACTTTCATTATCCATATCTATATCATTACAACCAATTACCAATACCTCAAACTATAGCTATTTATCATATGCAACATATTAAATATGCCACACATATCATACTGTAACAACAAAAACTAATCAACTTAAGGCTTACTAAATTATACCAACCACATATTCAAGTATATCATGATCGAATCACTAAAACCAAAAGCAAACATATCGTCATTTGGTAAAAGCATATAAACCGAGCTTAGCACACATAAGAACTATGAACTAGATAGCAAATATTTATGTATCAAATTAGCCGTTTTGGCATGGCTTAATATATACACACATCTTCGAACATAATCGTATACAGTATAGCCTATACATACCATATGGTCAACATTTAACTTATAAAAATACCGAAAACAATCGATAGTATGATAGACTTTGCTGACGATCCCTGAGCTCATAACTTGACTCCAAAATCTATAAAACAGAGGCAAACATAAACACATATAGTAAGTTATCATAGCTTAGTAAGTCATAAGCAAATAAACAGCTAAATATTATTATTAACTTAACTCAAACAATTAATTTATGCTATCATGAATCACATTTATTTTCAAGCTCACAACTTCATATATAACATATGCAAATTTTACCTTGATCGTATATACTTGCATGCATTATCAAAATAACATACACTTTCAAATTTATAATATCAATGTATATATATAACCAAATATTTAATCTCTTATATACATATCTTCACAAATCAAACCTTACTATTACATATTTATACAATAGTAATATTTGGCCAAATATACTTCACCAATTCTTAAATATAAAGGCACATACATTTCATTTGCACTATCACATATACTTAACCTTTAGCCAATTATAGATCTTCTATACATATATACTCTCATTTACATCATAAATACATAAGTAGACCGAAAGTATACTTCCACATATGCATACATATAGTTCACATTATCATGTAACATTTATATCATCAATTCAAACATTCAACTTACCATAATTTCATAACATAGTATAAATACATACTATTATACACACATATTGTACAATTCCAATGTCCCTGACCTGGTCTTACATGTAATCATATATCATGCCATTGTCCCAGACAGGGTCTTACTCGTACACATATATCGAAATCACATATCGATGCCAACGTATTAAATGTGGTCTTACTCGCACACATATATTGAAATCACATATCGATGCCAACGTATTAAACATGGTCTTACTCGCACACATATATTGAAGCCATGGTCTTACTCGCACATTTGATATCAGAATCCTATGTCATGACATATGTATCCTAGCTATTCCTAAGGTTCATACGGGGCTTTCGGACGTCGTAACTCAGTCGAATCAAACTCGTAAGCTTAATTCCCAAGCATATACACATTCAGCTATTATATATATAAGCTCATAAAATTTAAATCAGCATTTTACATTCACATATATTCAAAATTTACAATATTTATTTGCTTATAAACTTACCTCGGACGATGAAAATCGAAACGGGACAGCCAATCGACAACTTTAGTTTTCCCCCGATCCAAAATCGATTTCTTTGGCTCTTGATCTAAACATATTCAAAAACATATTTTTACTCAATTTAATCCAAAAACACCTAGATGTATTAAATTACCATTTTACCCATTTTTTACAATTTAGTCCAAATTACACAAAACACAAAACATGCAAAATTTGCACACACCATGCTTAGGCCAAATCTTCCTTATGTTCATACAAGTCCATACATTTCATTTATTTCACATTTTAGTTCCTCAATTTATTATTTTTACAAATTAGCCCTAATTACTCAAAATCATCAAAAATTCCAATACAAAACATATCAATCCAAAACTTATCTTTCCTAATTCATCAAGTAACATCACAAAAATCAAATATTCATCAATGGCATAACTCAAAATATTCATAAAAATAAAAAATTCAAGCACGGGGTTTGTACATTACATTGCAACGATCTAAAAAACGTAAAAATTATCAAAAATTGAGCTAATTACATACCTTAATCAAGTTAACCCTTCACCAAAACTTCAATGTTTTTATTCTTTGTTTTCTTTCTTTAATATTTTGTTTTCTTTCTTTAATATTTGGCTATCTAAAAGATGAATGCATGTAGCTTTTGTTTTATGTTATTTTATTACATTAATTTATTCATTTACAATTTTAACCTTTGTTATTTAATTTGTAAACTTTATATACTATGTAACACCCCTAACCCGTATCGTCGCTGGAGTAGAGTTATGAGGCATTATCGATCATGTCACAGTTCATACAATTATGCATTACATTTTACAACTTGAAATTTTAATGACATTATAATTAGTAACTTAATCTAATATCAAAATTAAATCATATCATTCATAACACAGCATAATTAAAACATGATCCAACATATGTAAACCAAACTATATATATATATACAGAACATATAACAAACCAACAACTTTATTAATTTAATATCAGACCTATTATATTTTTATTTTAAAAGACTTGCATATGTGCAAATTTCATGTCAAACAAGACAAGTTCCATTATTCATTTATGCGGCATGATTACATTAGTCAATATAAATTTACATACCTCATACTCTAATACAATTTATTACATCTATTCGAATATATATATATAAGCGCTTAAACATATTCGAATAAAGCTTATTAATAAATCATGTTTACAATTTTTATAAACGATCAAAACATTAGAGGTGTAAACATATCTTACCAAGCTCAAGCATAATTTACCATAATAACTTAAACCATTATCTGACACATATGACAACTCAATACCAAATTCATGCGCATTTCACTATAGCCACGATCCAACTTTAATTATAATTAACATATCATTGCATACCTAATTTGCATATATAATGTCAAGTCTAAACCTCACATTTCATATGTTAATTAATCATTTATTCAGTTATCACTTATAACCTCAATCGGTCACATGCTCATTAAATGAACCATACACCATAGCCGAATATACTACCATACATTTATAGCATATATAATTATCAACCATTCCACTAACAACTTGGCCTTAAATACCAAACCACAAACAATATATCTTAAGTATGAGCATATGTTTTACTATCACTAGTCGGATATAAAGGTACAACCTAGATAAGTCAATATGATAATTCAAAGTCACATAAACTTCAATCCATGCATAACCTTAGCCGAGCCAACCACATGTACATTCTAAGTCGTCAACTGTTTTCAAAACATAAATACCTACCACAAATATTGTACATTCAAAACACATAACTTTATAACCAAAATGAACACAAACCATACTTAACCTAACCAAATTCAAACATAAGAGTTTAGCCATTTTCGCATGGCTTAGATTACACACATCCAAAATTCAACTTTTCCAAACGCAATCCAGCCTATACATACCATAATTCGAGTTCAACTTATTAAATACCGAATCAAAAGATAGTGTGATGAACTTTGCTGCCAATCCCCGAGCTCTTAACTTGATCCAAAATCTATAAAATGGAGTAAACATGAACACACAAAGTAAGCTATTATAACACCTCAAACCTGGCTTAGACGTTATGGTCAAATCTGGCGTGTCACATCGAAGTGCTTTTTAGAAATAGGACTTATCGTTAAGAATACGAATTTAAACTAAAACCCTTTTAGTTTTTATTGCTTACGAAAATTATGCAAATTAAGTTGCTACTAATTGAAATCAATTTGTCAAAACAATTGCCATATTTAACACTGTTGATTCCTTAAACTGAATAAAATCGCAAAAGCTTTTAAAAACCTTGAATTTCAAAATGTGTGCTTTCCTTGAAAATAGTTATTTTTTTGAAAACTCACATTTTCCTAGTCCAGTAGTTTAAGGTATGAAATCAAAGCCCAAGTAAAAGTTAAAACCACAAATGGCCTTATTACATAACCAAAAACCTAATATGAAATTTAAATAAATAAAGTCAAAAGTAGAACATCAGCAACCGTGTGGCCACCTCCGAGTCCCACGCGACTCCAAACCGTCTAAGGCTAAGGATTACCTGTACAGTTAAAAGCAAGGGTGAGTTTACGAAAACTCAGTGTGTAATCCCCTAATAGACAATAGAAATTAGAATATTCAAAACAGTCTAGGCTTTAGCCCTATACAGTATCAGTATAGTCTAGGACCTAGCCCTATACAGTAACAGTGTGGGCCGAAGCCCAATACAGTATCAATACAGTGTAATACAAATATGCATCCCATCCAAATCTAGCCAGCACACCACTCGTACCAACCAACACACCATGTGAGGATATAAATCGACCCACCCGGCTAGCACACCGATACGCAGTAAAGCTGCCAGTAATAATAATGCAGCATAAGTGTAAGAACTGTAAGTGTGGCAAAGCCACCAGTATCAGTAATTGTGGCATAGCCACTAGTAATAGTGAATGTGACATACTCACCAGTACAGTACTTCCTCCATATCAAAATCCCAACCCCATGTAGTATGTCATGTCATAAATATTACGTGTATGCAAAGTCATACTTAGTACAATCATATATGTAAATCATAAGCACATTAGTCATACGAAACATAATGGCCTAATCGTCATTTTACCATATAAGGGCATTACGATCATTTTACCTTACAGGGGCATTACGGTCATTTTACCCTACATGGACATTACTGTTATTTTACCCTACAGGGGTATTACGGTCATTTTACCCTATAGGGGCATTACGGTCATTTTATCCTGCAAGGGCATTATGGTCATTTTACCCTATAGGGGCATTACGGTCATTTTACCCTATCGGGGCATTATGATCATTTTACCCTACAGGGGCATTACGGTTGTTTTACTGTACAGGGGCATTACTGTCATTTTACCCAACATGGGTATTACGGTCATTTTACCTATTTTGGGGTTTTGGCTCAAATAACGTCTTCTCTGAAGGTCTACAGTCGCCTCGAGTGACATAGATAACCTAAATGATCATAACGGTGTAAATGGGCCCAAGGCCCATTACTCGACCCAAGTGGTCCTACATGCTCGTGTGGCCCATTTAGGCCAAATTTAGTTACGACTGTATGACCTACATAGCCCAGTCCAATGTTTATCACTTACCTTGGATTTAATCTATGTGGGGCCCCTAAGCTTATTAGGCCCACACAGCCCATTTTGGCCCAACGTCGCCTATAATGGCCCAAGTCTACAGAAAGGCTTATGGTGGCCTTTACAGTCTATCACCCATGATTTGTGGGCTTGGTTTACCCCACCAGTGATTGCACCCCTCGTGAGGCCTCAAATACTGAAGTGTCGGCACTTTGGCTTTTCGGCTTTTGCTGATATACAATAAGAAATGGTGTGGTTACACACCTGTTTATGCAACCATTCCAAATTTCTCAAGTGCCCAACCTACATTCTGTAACAACCCAACTTAGGGTATAGTCGGAATAGTGGTCTCGGGACCACAAATTCAAAGATAGAATTTTTTTTTATTTTTTATGAAGTTATAGTATGATTATATTAGTACATGAAAAATTTGGTGAGTTAATTTTAATACTTTCAAGCCCGATTGCGAAAAGGACAAAATCGAGAAAAGGGAAAAAGTTACATTTTAGTACCCAAATGTGTTAAATAGCTAGAAAATCAAAATTAAGGGCTTTTAAAGGGCAATTACACCCTTTTTAATGGTGTTGGCCGGCCATGTGATGGATTTTAAACAAATAGTCAAAGTATTAGGTAGATGATGTCATGATTTGATGATAAAATAAAGCCTAAAAGCTAGCTATCATTTCCTTCTTCTCCATCATCTTTCTTCACCAAAATTATCATCAAATATTGAGGTTTGAAAGCTCAAAAATCTACAACAACTTAAAGCACTCATGAGTAAGTGATTTTAATTAGTTTTCTTCAAGATTTTTACACTTTTGAAACCCTTGAAGCATGAGCTTTCAAATGAGGGTGATATCTTACAAAATGGTCAAGAGTTTAGGATTTTTCCATGGATGTAATTGTGGTATATGTTGAGTTTTTATGGAGGAATATGAGTCCTGGTTGTGTTATAAACAACTTTTACGAAGGGTGCTAGCATGAAGACACCTAACGGAACTATTTTGCATAAGTTGCAAATTAAGTAATAAGTGTGTGAAATAGTGAGTATTTGGGGTTGAAATAGTAGTAAAAAGAGTTTCTTTAGGCTTGAAATATGAATAAATTCGATAAAAATCAAATTTTAAGCATGGGGGTAAAATGGTCATTTGCTAAAGTCTAGGGGCAAAATGTTTATTTTACCAAAGATGTAAAATTTTAGATAGCCTAATTGTGTTTAATGACTGAATGAGTGCATTTTGTTATTATAGATCAAGATTTTCCAAAACTGAGCCTAGACCGGGGCAAAACCAAGCAATCCGATTAAGCCAACTAGTCAAGTACTTTTTATAAACTGAGGTAAGTTGTATGTAAATAATACAACTATATTATTAATGCATGTATTCGATTGTTATTGATTTGATATAGCATAAATCTTTAGAATTGGAACTAAGTATATGTATTTATGACTGAGAAAGTCAAAAGCTCCAATAAGAACCCCAAGATACAAACCGGATATTCATGCCATGACATTGGGTTTTGTGAGAGCCAGTATGAGACCATCTCTGGGACATGGCATCGGCATTGAGAAGAAGGTTAGTGTAAGACATGTCTGGGACATGCATCAGCCGCATCATGATAGCCCGTGTAAGACCATGTCTGGGACATGGCATTGGCGTATAGGTGAGTGTCAGTGTAAGACATGTCTGGGACATGCATCAGCCTCGATGATGTTAGCCAGTGTAAGACGTGTCGGGGACATGCATTGGCTAAGTTTTGTGCTAGTGTAAGACATGTCTGGGACATGTATTAGCATGTATACACGAGAGCTAGTGTAAGACCATGTCTGGGACATGGCATCGACCTCGATGGAGATAGCCAGCGTAAGACCATGCCTGGGACATGGCAGCGGCAACTTAACCCATGTTTGAGGCTTATAGAATATCCGATAGTATTCTAAAAGGTTCAACTTTAAGAGTTAAGAAAGAGATTTAAAAAGAAATTATGATAATGTTGTAAATGTTACAGGTACATATTTGGTATGCATGAGTAATGAGCTCGATTAGAAAATATGATTTGAGTTGATGGCAATGAGTAAGTCCAGTTTATACTTACCTTTGAGCTACGAGCATAATTGATAAATGGTGAAGTTGCCGTTGTATATATATTTATATGCAACTTACTAAGCTTATGCTTACTCTCTTTCCCTTCCCTTTTCTTTCAGTACTGCCATTTTGCTTTAGGATCTCTTGAAGTCAGAGATAACGATCACACTATCAGTCATAATACTCAGTATAGTTGGATTTATATTTTTTATTATGGCATGTATAGGGCTGGACTAGGGAGTTGTATTATTGAGAAATTGTTTATGTATATTAGCTTGAGATAAAAGCCCTTCATTCTGTATTAAGCCTAGATAAGGGCTATTATTTATTTTGGTAAATGTATGTGACGTGCCTTCTATGAATGAATTGATGTCATTTGGGATGAAATTAGCATATTGAAATGATCTTGTGTAGGTTGTGCAAAATGAGTAACAAAATGGCTTGGAAGATAGCCTAGTTTGTCCACAGCACTGGCGTGTGTTTAGACGTGTGTGACATACGGCTCACCCCGTTGGTGTGTGTTATGGCCGTGTGTTCCCCTTCATTTAAATTTTTAAATTAGTATTTCCACGGTTAGGCCACAGGGCATGTGCCATAGACGTGTCTATAAGTCATATTGCCCATGGGTAGACCACACGGCCTGTGTCATTGATGTGCCTAAAGTTAGTGCCGCACACGGGCGTGTGGAACCTAAGCTTAATTTTACAAGTTTTTCTTAAGTTCTCAGTTAAGTTTAAATCATCTCAAAAGTATGTTTTGGGCCTTGTAAGCCCATTTAAGGAACATATTACTTATGTAAAGAAAAGTTTTAAAATTTATCAAAATTTTACGGCCCGGTTTTGTATAGTTGGTTGAGTTAAGTTAGGTAACACCTCGAACCATGTCCCGGTGTCGGATATGGGCGAGAGGTGTTACATTTAGTGGTATCAGAGCCAGGTTTAGTCGGTTCTAGGACTAACCTAGCTAAAGTACGAGTCTAGCCATACATGCCATATATATCGATAGTGTGATGGTTTTTGACGATTATAAATTGTGTTTTTCTTATATAGTAAATGGATCTTGATAGAACCATGGTAGATGACGTGAAAAGTAATGAATCGGCTCCTGCAGAAGGGACCGCACCGATAGAGAGTGAGCCCGTAAGTATGGGCCAAGGCGGAGGGGCTAGGGAAGCCTATCTTCAAATGATGGATGCTTGGTACACAGAGTTCGTTCGTGCGAACCTAAACACTCCACCTCCCCTACCTCCTCTAATTCCTCAGTATGCCCGGTGGCTCTGCAAGGTGCGGATATGTCCAGGAGGGAAAAACCTCAGGTAGACAAGATCTGGAAGCAAGGGGCTGAGGAATTTCTGGCTAGTGTAGATGATGACCCGGAGAGAGCGGAGTTCTGGATAGAAAATACCATGAGGGTATTTGATGAGCTATCATGCACACCCGATAAGTGCGTGAAGTGTGCCGTGTCACTCCTACGAGACTCAGCTTATCAGTGGTGGAACACTCTCGTGTCTGTTGTACCGAGAGAGAGGATCACTTGGGAATTTTTCCAAGAAGAGTTTCGAAAGAAGTATATTAGCCAGAGGTTCGTGGATCAGAAAAGATAGGAATTTCTAGAGTTGAAGCAAGGTAGTAAGACTGTGACGGAGTATGAGCGTAAGTTTGTGAAGCTTAGCAAATATGCGAGAGAATGCGTATCCACTAAAGCTATTATGTGTAAGAGGTTTGCGGATGGCCTCAATGAAGACATTCGAGTGTTTGTGGGCATCCTAGAGTTAAGAGAGTTTGTGGTGCTCGTTGATAGAGCATGTAAAGTAGAAGAGCTGGTAAAGGAGAGGAGGAAGGCGGCCATTGAGTCTTGAGATTTAAAAGAAGACAGATGGGGAAGGTGCATCAGTCCTCCTCCAAGCGGTTGAAAGAAATTAATACCCAATCGAACCCTTCAATTGGATTTTTGTAGAGGAACAAGAATCGACAGAATATGACGTCTAAAGCCTAGACCACTTCAGTTGCTAGTGTCGGCAGTAGACGGCCAAATAGGCAGGAGTGTCTGCAATGTGGGAGACGCCACTTGGATGAGTGTCGAGTAAATGAGAGGGGCTGTTTCAAGTGTGGGTCACCGAGGTTGTCCTGAAATAATGAAAAAGAGAAAAATCAAGAGGTGAGGGCGAGTAGTGCTTCTTTGAGGGGCAGACCCAAGAAATACAGGCAGTGGAGCTAACAGTAGAGGCGCGACTAGAGATCCAGTGGTGAGGTTCGAGGGCAGAGTGCCTGCGAGGACTTATGCTATCCGTGCCCGTGAGGAGGTAGAATCTCCTGACCTGATTACAAACACTTTTCTATTCATGACATTTATGTTGTTGTTTTGATTGACCCGGGTCTACCCACTCCTATATATGTATGGATTTGATTCCCCGTATAAACATGTTAGTAGAGTTCACTAAGTTTGTAATACAAGTGTCTAACCCGTTAGGCAAGCATTATTAGTGGACCAAGTATGTAGAAATTGTCCTTTGATAATTAAAGGTCATTACTTTCTGGCCAACTTGATGTTATTGCTGTTTAATGAATTCAATGTAATTCTTGGGATGGATTGGCTGACCTCCCATGGTGTTGTAGTAGACTGTGGAAGAAAAGAAATTCAGTTAAGGTGTGAGAATGGTGATTTCCTTTAAGTTGGGTCAGATAACTTGCCTGTGGTAATATCATTTTTAGTCACGGAAAATATTTGAGGAAAGGTTATGAAGCTTATTTAGCTTTTGTGCTGAATACCCAAGTGTCCGAGTCGAAGTTTGAGTAGTACCAGTGGTTTGTGAGTTTATAGATGTTTTTTAGGAGAGTTGCCTGGGTTACCCTAGAGAGAGAGGTTGAGTTTGGTATCGAGTTGGCTCCTGGTACGATGCCAATCTTGATTGCACCTTATAGAATGGCCTCCACCGAGTTAAAGGAGTTGAAGATATAGTTGCAAGAATTAACAGACAAAGATTTGCTAGACCGAGTTACTCACCATGGGGTGCTCCAGTGCTTTTTGTAAAAAACAAGGACGGGTTGATGAGGTTATGTATCGACTATAGACAACTTAACAAGGTGACAGTGAAGAACAAGTATCCTTTACCGAGGATGATGATCTCTTCGATCAACTGAGAAGAGCCACTGTATTTCTAAATAGATTTGAAGTCGAGTTACTACCAGTTAAGAGTCAAGGAACAAGATGTGCCGAAGATTACTTTTCAGACGAATATGGGCATTACAAGTTCTTGTATGCGTTTTGGATTGACAAATACCCTAGCGGTATTTATGGACTTGATGAACCGCATCTTCCGACCGTATTTGGATAGGTTCGTCGTTGTTTTATTGATGACATCTTGGTTTATTCGCGTAACAAGAATGAGCACGTGAAGCATTTGAGAACTGTGTTGCAGATCTTGAGGGATAAGCAACTTTATGCCAAGTTTAGTAAGAGCGAGTTTTGGCTCAAGGAGATCGGGTTTCTAGGACATATAGTGTCTGGTGATGGAATCAGAGTTGATCCAAATACGATCTCCGCCATTGTGGAGTGAAACCACTGAGGAATGTGACAGAGGTTCACAGCTTTCTAGGGCTAGCGGGATACTATAGACAATTTGTAAATGGATTCTCCATGATAGCTACACCAATAACAAGGCTACTGCAGAAAGATGTCAAATTCGAATGGACAGAAGAGTGCCAACAGAGTTTCAAGATATTAAAGGCTTTGTTGACTGAAGCCCCAATTTTAGTGCAACCTGAGTTAGGCAAGGAATTTGTAGTTTTTAGTGACGCCTCCTAAATGGTTTAGGGTAAGTGCTAATGCAAGAAGGAAAGGTTATAGCCTATGCCTCGAGACAGCTAAAACCTCATGAGAGGAATTATCCAACCCATGATTTAGAGCTAGCAGCTGTGTTGTTCGCACTGAAAATTTGGTGACACCATTTGTATGGTGAGAGATGCCGAGTATTTACTGATCACAAGAGTCTAAAGTATCTAATGACTCAGAAAGAGTTGAATTTGAGGCAACGATGATGGTTAGAGCTAATAAAGATTATGAGTTAATTATCGACTATCATCCGGGAAGGCGAATGTAGTCGTCGATGCTTTGAGTAGGAAGTCGTTGTTTGCCTTGAGAGCCTTGAACACTCAATTGACTACATCTAGTGATGGATTTGTCCTAGCAGAGTTGAGAGCCAGACCGAATTTTATTCATGAAATCCGTGAAGCTTAGAAAGATGACGAGAAACTACAAGCTAAGAGAACTCAATGTGAATCGAAGATTAAGTTAGATTTTCGTATTAGTACTAATGGGTGTATAATGATCAAAGACAGAGTTTGTGTACCCAAAGAAAATGAGCTCATTCAGAAGATTTTACGAGAGGCACACAGTGGTTGTTCATCAGTTCACTCGGGTAGCATGAAAATGTAAAACGACCTTAAGAAAATGTATTGGTGGTCAGGTATGAAAAGAGACATTTCAGAGTTCGTTTCCAAGTGCCTAGTGTGTCAACAAGTAAAGGCTGAACATCAATGCCTTTGGGTTTACGTCAGCCTATTATGACTCCCGAGTAGAAGTGGGATCGTATCACCATGGACTTCGTGACCAGTTTGCCTCTAACCCTAAAAAAGAGAGGTGCAGTATGGGTTATTGTTGATAGACTTACTAAGTCAGCACATTACATACCAGTGCGTGTCAATACTCTCTTGAGATGGTGTTCCGGTATCGATTGTATCTGATCGA